>NW_019945962.1:43043-54741 GCF_002910315.2 Salvelinus sp. IW2-2015 | reverse complement strand
TGCGCATGCAGTCTCCCAGCTGCCTGCCACCCCCACATGCCAGTCTCCCCAGCTGCCCTGCCATGCCGCATGCCAGTCTCCCCCAGCTGCCCCCTGCAACCAGCCATGCAGTTCCCCCAGCTGCCCCCGTGCGCCAGCATGCCAGTCTCCCCCAGCTGCCCCTGCCATGGCAGCCATGCGTCTCCCAGTGCCTGCCCCGCCCCCCCCTGCCAGTTCCCCCAGCTGCCCCTGCATGCCAGCCATGCAGTCCTCCCCCATGCCCCCTGCCGCCGCACCATGCAGTCTCCCCCAGCTGCCCCTCATGCCAGCCATGCCGTCTCCCCAGCTGCCCCTGCGGGGCCAGCCATGCCAGTCTCCCCCAGCTGCCCCCTGCCATGCCAGCCATGCCAGTCTCCCCCAGCTGCCCCCTGCCATGCCAGCCACGCTGTTGTGGCTGGGTGTCTCTCTGTGTCTCTTTCGGTCGGTTATCTCGTCTCGCTTTGAAGGCCTTCGTGTCTTGCTATTTATTCTCTCTTGAAATCTTGTTGTTACTGCTGTGCTGGGATTTATACCCCAAAACCTGAATTAACTCTAATTGGATAAATACCACGTCCTGTTTTCTGGGGGTTCTGGGTCCTCCTCTGCTCCTCACCTAACTGTTCCATCCCTCTGTTTCCTGTTCTCATCACCCCTCTGTTTCCTTTCCTGTTCTCATCACCCCTCTTTTCCTTTCCTGTTCTCATCACCCCTCTTTTCCTTTCCTGTTCTCATCACCCTTCTGTTTCCTCTCCTCCTCTCCTCATCTCATCACCTGTCTGTTGTGTTTGCAGCTGTTCTGGGAGAAGCGGTTGAAAGGCCTGAGGGCGTCAGACAGRACAGAAGAGGTCCTCAGGACCATGGAMCTTCCCAAGGGTTTAACAAGTAGGATCCCAACCTGTAGTCTCTCTGTTTATGTCTCTGATGTTAATAATAGGCCATCGTTCATGTTATAGTTCTATATAACCGTATTGTCTTACAATTATAAATGGTATTTGATCTATTATTAGTTATATCTAATCAAATACACTGTACTGTGAGATGGAACACTTCAAAGTAAAACAATGAGGTATGTGAGTCTGACCAGAAGGGGTTGATGGGACAGACTATGGTGATGCTCCTGACCGTGTTCCTGTGGCCGTGTTGTCCTCTACCAGGTTTGGGTCCAGACACGTCAGACGAGACGCTCCTCTCGGCCTATGCTCTTTGGCTCTCTCCGGCCCTCCCACATGAAGCTCCCTCCCCATCTACGGGTCAGATGACCTGCGGCTGCAGAGAAGACCCAGCTATCTGGCTCAACACGTCACAGCCCCTCTGTAAGCCTTCATAGTCACGGACCAGGACATCCGGTAAGACGTGTCTGTCTGTGTCACCGGACCAGAATACACACTTAATGTGAGTGTGAGAGAGAGACTCACTCACTCACTCACTCACACTCACTCACTACACAATCACTCTACTCATCAACACTCACTCACTCACTACTCTCACACTCATCACTCACTCACTCTCACTCACTCACTCATCACTACTCTCACATCTCACACTCCACACTCCTCTCACATCTCTCACCACTCACTCCACTCACACTCTCTACACTCATCACTCACTCACTCACTCACTCACTCTCACATCTCACACTACTCACACACACACTCACTCACTCATCTCACACTCTCACACACACTCATCACTCACTCTCACACTCACCCACTCACATCACTACTCACTACTCTCCTACTCTCACTCACTCACTCACTCACACTCACTACTCATCACTCCTCACTCACTACTCACTCCACTCACATCACTCACTCCACTCACTCATCTCACACTCTCAACCTCTCACACACACACTCACTCACCCATCACCACTCCACCTCCCACTCACTCACTCACCTCTCCACTACTCTCACACTCACACACTCACTCACACTCACACTCACTCACTCACCACTCACTCACTCACTACTCACTTCACTCCCTCACTCTCCTCACTCTCACACTCACTCATCACTCAACTCACACTCACTCACTCCACTCACTCATCACTCTTACCTACTCACTCACTCCACTCACTCACTCACTCTCTCACTCATCACTACTCACCTCACTCACTCACTCACTCACTCACTCACTCACTCACCACACTCACTCAAGGCAGGTCAGATGTACTGCAATGTCAATGTGTTTCAAGTCGGCTCAACGAAGTGATGCCACCTGGGTACTCTTTCCTCCCAGGCCCGCCGCTATTCTTCCAGGCGGTACTTCTTCCGCAGGCGGTACTTTCTTCCCCAGGCAGTACTATTTTCCCAGGCAGTACTTATTGTCCAGGCAGTACTATTTCCCAGGCGTACTAATTTCCAGGAGTCATATTTCCCAGGCCTGTACTATTTCCGCAGGCAGTACTATTTCCCAGGGCAGTACTCATTTCCAGGCAGTACTATTTCCCATTTTCCTACTGTGGACCGTATTGTTAATGCTTCTCACCATGTGTCGATACATAACTGTGGCAACTAGAGGTCTTCAACGTGTCCAGGAAAGTTGGGACCTGTTTCAAGACCGAAAAAAACGACCGCTGAGGACGCGTAGACGACATGTTCTGAAATAGACCCAAACAGACCCGAGGACTGTTCCGACCCGTTCCGAAAAGACGAAACAGACCGAGACTGTCCGACCGTTTTGAAAAGACGAAAAAGACCCGAGGATCTTCAGACCCGTTTTGAAAGAATACCGAAACAGACCGCGGACTTCAGACCCGTTCCTGAAAAGACCCAAACAGACCGAGGACTGTCGACGCGCGTTCTGCACAAGACCGAAACAGACCCGAGGATCTTCAGACCCGTTTCTGAAAAGACGAAACACCGCACGCGCCGAGGATTTCAGACACGTTCCGAAAAGACCGAAACACGACCCGAGGACCTTCAGACCCGTTCTGAAAAGACCGAAACAGGGCCCGAGGACCTTCAGACCCGTTCCGAAAAGACCAAACAGACCCGAAGAGAGAAAGAACCTCCGCCAGTGCATCAATAAGTGAGGATAATTGGCTAGAAATGATCCCACGAGTTACGTGTCCTTAACTGCTGTACAAACAATTAACGACAACAACTATTTGTTGTGTTTTGATGTGTAGCATATTCAAAACTTTATAGCCTATTTATTTTTATTTTTATACTTTTTTACTTTACTAATACAATATTGTCCACCTCGCGGTTCAGCTGTTCTCTGGCGGGGTGTTTAATACATCAGGGCATAGCTTCAGCCTGGAGCCTAGGCGTCCACTGATATAGGATGTATCGACAGTCAGGAAGAGAGGAGAACGCTGTTCTTATAATCCTGGTTCAGATGGCTACTACTACTACTACTACTACTACTACTACTATACTAACTATATACAGGAAGAGAGGAGAACGTGCTTTCTTTTCTGGGTCAGATGGCTACTACTACTCTATACTACTAACTACTACTTACTACTACTATATAACAGGAACGCAGAGGAGACGGTGTTCATTTAATCCTGGTCGAATGGATACTACTACTACTACTACTCTGCTCCTACTACTCACTTAACTACTGCTACTACTGCTACTCTAACTACTACTACTGCTATTCTACTACTGGTATAATACTACTACTACTATACTACTACTACTACTACCTACTACTCGTCTACTATACTGCTCTATAACTACTACTACACTATACTACTACTACTACTACTACTACTACTGGCTACTACTTACTACTGATAATACTGCTACTACTGCTACTATGCTACTACTACTACTACTACTGTACTATAGCTTACTAGTAATGCTAGCTACTACTATGCTACTAGGCTCTGGTACTGCTACTGGCTACTATGCTACTGCTACTGCTACTACTGCTACTGCTCACTGCTACTACTACTACTAGCTGGCTACTGCTATACTAACTGCTACTGCTACTATATACTACTGCTACTGCTACTACTACTAGCTATACTACTACTTTACTACATACTACTATATTACAGGAAGAGAGGAGACATGTTCCTTTATCCTGGTCAGATGGCTTACTTACTAACTCTAGCTACTACTACTGCTAACTACTATATACTACTGCTACTGCTACTCTACTACTACTAACTACTGCTACTACTGCTACTATCTACTACTTACTACTGCTACTAACTTACTACTACTACTACTACTACTACTACTGCTACTCTGCTGCTAACTGCTACTAAACTGCTAGTGCTACTGCTACTGTCTACTGCTACTACTATACTACTACTACTACTACTGCTGACTGGCTTACTGGCTACTACTACTACTACTACTTACTACTACTATATACAGGAAAAGAGGAATACGTTGTTCTTTAATCCTGGTCAGATTGAGCCGTACTACTCTACTATGCTACTGCTACTACTAACTAACTACTACTACTTCACTACTCACTGACTGTTACCTACTACTACTACTACTACTACTGCTACTGCTTACTGCTACTACTACTACTACTATAATACAGGAAGAGAGGCGACGTGTTCTTTATCCTGGTCAGATGGCTACTATCACTACTACTGCTACACTACTATATCCTACTAACTATATACAGGAGAGAGGAGCGTGTTCTTTATCCTGGTCAGATGGTTCTACTACTACTATTACTACTATACTACTACTTCTAACTCTACTAATACTATATCAGGGGAAGAGAGGAGACGTGTTTTTTATCCTGGTCAAATGGACTATACTCTACTATGCTACTACTATACTATACTATACTACTACTATAAACTACTGGCTACTACTGCTACTACTACTACTACTACTATACTATATACTACTACTTACTGCTACTACACTCACTACTACTGATGAGCTACTCTACTACTACTATCTAGCCATACTACTATACTTGACTCTACTACTATAACAGGAAGAGGGGAGACTGTTTCTTTTTATCGCTGGTCAGATGGCTACTACTACTACTACTGGAACTACTACTACTATACTACTACATATACAGGAAGAGAGAGACGTGTTCTTTTATCCTGGTCAGATGGCTACTACTACTACTACTACTACTATACTCTACTACTGCTACTACTAATACTATACTGCTACTACTACTACTACTACTACTATATACTACTACTACTACTATTACTATAGGAAGAGAGGAGACGTGTTCTTTATCCTGGTCAGATGGCTCTACTACTACTATACTACTACTACTACTACTACTACTATATACAGGAGAGAGGAGACGTGTTCTTTATCCTGGTCAGATGCTACTACTACTATACTACTACTACTACTACTACTACTCACTACTACTACTTACTACTACTACTACTATATCCACGGAAGAGAGGAGACGTGTTTCTTTAATCCTGGTCAGATGACTACTACTACTACTACTATACTACTACTATACTGAAACTACCTACTACTACTACTACTACTACTCCTACTACTAAATATATACCAGGAAGAGAGGAGACGTGTTCTTCATCCTGGTCAGATGGCTACTACTACTACTAACTACTATACTACTTACTACTACTATACTATACTACTACTATACTACTACTACTATATATACAGGAAGAGAGGAGACGTGTTCTTCATTCCTGGTCAGATGGCTGCTACTACTACTATACTATGTATGCTACATAGTGGCACTACTCCTCTATGTTACATTCGTGGCACTACTCCTCTATGTTACATAGTGCTACTCATGGCCTATTTATTGCGTTACTCCTCATGTCCTTTGCTCAACTGTATATTAGACGTTCTATTTTTCCGATTGTGTTACTGACTGTGCGTTTGTTTTATTCACGTGTAACTCTGTGTTGTTTGTGTCGCACTGCTTTGCTTTATCTTGGCCAGGTCGCAGTTGTAAATGACAACTTGTTCTCCAACTTGCCACCTGGTTAAATAAAGGGGAAATAAAAACAAACAAAAAATACAATATGCAATGAGAACTCTTGAGAGTGCAGTCTTCAGTTCAGCCTAGGTGGCAGTGTATACTCATGCATGGCACACTGAAGGCCGAACCATCTGAAGTGTGTGTGTGTGTGTGTGTGTGTATGTATGTGTGTGTGTGGTATGTGTGTGTCATCCTCTCTCTCCCTCTGCCTGTCCCAGTGCATTCAGGCTTATCACTGGGAACGGCATTAAAGCTCAGATGACAAGCTCTCTTGGGTTATGAGAGGATGGAATGGATATTCCTCTGCTTTTCTCCTCCTCGTCCCTCTTGTCACCACGTAGAATGACAAAAGACCACAGCATGCCACAGAACAAGACTGTGGACATCACCACGTAGAATGAACAAAGAACACAGCATCCCACAGAAACAAGATGTGACATCACACGTAGAATGACAAAAGCCAGATCCACAGAACAGGACTGTGAAATCACACATTACATTCCATCTTTCGCTGTGAGAGAGATAGGATTTGATTCACCCCCCCCCCCCCCTGCGTTCTAATCCAGTAAGATTAACATAATCCATTATTAGATCTGATTGATCTCGTTTCGTTATCTGATTATAAAAACAATAGCAGCAGATAATTGACATTTGTTGGGGTACTGTTTATCTGAGGTGGAGTGGGGACATGCAGTCATTACATCCCTAACCACGTCCTCTCTCTGTGTTCATCCTAACCCGTCTCGTCTGTGTTCATGTCCTAACCCAGTCCTCGCTCTGTGTTCATCCTAACCAGTCCTCCCCTGTGTGTTCATCCTAACATCCTCTCCCTGTGTGTTCATCCCTAAGTCCTCTCTGTTATCCTAACCCGTCCTCTCTCTGTGTTCATCCCTAACCAGTCTCGCCCTGTGTGTTCATCCTAACCCAGTCCTCACCCTGTGTGTTCATCCCTAACCCAGTCTCACCCTGTGTGTTCATCCTAACCAGTCCTGCCTCTGTGTGTTCATCCCTAACCAGTCCTCGCCTGTGTGGTTCATCCTAAACCAGTCCTCTCCTGTGTGTTCACCCTAACCCAGTCTCGCTCTGTGTTCATCCGCTACCAGTCCTCTCTTTGTTGCATCCCTAACCCAGTCTCGCTCTGTGTTCATCCTAACCCAGTCCTCGCATCTGTGGTTCATTCCCTACCCAGTCTCTCTTTGTTCATCCTAACCAGTCCTCTCTTTGTTCATCCTAACCGTCTCGGCCTGTGTGTTCATCCCTAACCCAGTCTCCGCTCTGTTCATCCTAACCCAGTGCTCTCGTCTTTGTTATCCCTCACAGTCCTCTCTTTGTTCATTACCCTAACCCAGTCCTCTCTTTGTTCATCCTACCCCAGTCCTCTCTTTGTCATAGCCCTACCAGTCTCTCTTTGTTCATCCTAACCAGTCTCTCTTTGTTCACCCTAAACCGTCCTCTCTCTGTTCATCCCTACCCGTCTCACCCTGGTGTGTTCATCCTAACCAGTCCTCTCTCTGTGTTCATCTAACCCAGTCTGTCTGTGTGTTCATCCTAACAGTCCTCGCCCTGTGTGTTCATCCTAACCCAGTCTCCTGCTCCTGTGTGTTCATCCCTAACCGTCTCATCCCTAACCAGTCCTCTCTCTGTCCATCCTACCCAGTCCTCTTTGTGTTCATATCCTAACCCAGTCCTCTCTCTGTTCATCCTAACCCAGTCTCTCTCTGTTCATCGCCTACCAGTCCTCATCCTAACCAGTCTCATCACCTAACCCAGTCCTATCCGCTCCCAGTCCTCTCTCTGTCATCCTAACCCGTTCTCTTCTGTCATACCCTAACCAGTCCTGATCCTAACCCAGTCTCATCCTAACCAAGTCCTCTCTCTCTGTCCATCCTAACTAGTCCTCTTCTCTTGTCCATCCTAACCCAGTCCTCTCTCTGTGTTCATCCTAACCCAGTCCTCTCTCTCTGTTCATCCTAACCCAGTCCTCGCTCTGTGTGTTCATCCCTAACCAGTCCTCTCTCTGTTCATCCCTAACCCAGTCCTCTCTGTGTTCATCCTAACCAGTCCTCTCTTGTTCATCCTACCACGTCTCTCTCTGTCCATCCTACCAGTCTCTGTTATCCTAACCCAGTCCTCTCTCTGTCATCCTAACCCAGTCCTCTGTTCATCCCTAACGCCAGTCCTCACCTTGTCTATATTCATCCTAACCCAGTCCTCTCTCTGTCCATCCTAACCAGTCCTCTGTTCATCCCTAACCAGTCTCTTCTCTCTCTCTCATCCTAACCCAGTCTCTCTCTGTTATCTAACCAGTCTCTCTCTGTTTCTCCTAACCAGTCATTTCCTACCTAACCAGTCCTCTCTCTGTTTTCCATCCTAACCCAGTCCTCTCTCTGTTGTCATGCCTCTAACCCAGTCTCTTCTGTGTGTTCAACTAACCCTCTCCTAACCAGTCCTCTCTTCTGTTCATCTAACCCAGTCCTCTCTCTGTCATCCCTAACCCAGTCCTCTCTCTGTTCATCCTAACCCAGTCTCTCTCTGTGCTGTTCATCCCTAACCAGTCCTCTCTTACCCAGTCTCATCCTAACAGTCCTCTCTTATCCCTAACCATCCTAACAACCAGTCCTCATCCTAACCCAGTCCTCATCCTACCCAGTCTCTCTCTTTCACTACCAGTCTATCCCTAACGAGTCTCATCCTACCCAGTCCTAACCACCAGTTTGGTGTCACAGGGAAAGGAGCTGAAGGTGGTCAGGCCGCAGGTGTCTGGAGAATGCACTGATGGTAGACAGGTTGGCGAGGACTTCCGAATCCAGCAGAGACTCGGAGGACAAGGTGCATAGGAGACAGACTGGTGAGGGGTTATGGGGCTGGAGGATCTGTGGTTGAGTGTAGAGGATGGGGGGGGGGGGGGGGGATGTGGGAGCAGGCAGCCGAGGGGATGTGGACAGAGCGAGGGGATGTGGACAGAGCCGAGGGGATGTGGAAGAGCGAGGGGATGTGGACAGAGTGCTACTACTGCTACTACTGCTACTATTATTACTACTATCTACTATACTACTACTATTATATACTACTGACTAGTACTACTGCTACTATACTACTACTATTATTACTAACTATACTACTACTTACTACTACTACTACTACTACTATTTATTACTACTACTACTATGCTGCTGCTGCTGCTGCTACTATACTACTACGTATTATTACTATATACTACTACTACTACTATTATTATACTATAGATACTGGGCTACTTATACTACTACTTCTGCTATACTACTACTACTACTACTAAGTATGCTACTCTGCTGTCTACTAACTACACTGCTACTACTGCTGCTACTATACTATACTTACTACTACTGCTGCTACTACTACTCCTCTCTTACTACTACTCGCTGCTACTGCTACTACTATTATTATACTACTACTACTCCTGCTACTACTACTGCTACTAGAATACTACTGCTATACTACTATTACTACTATCTGCTTACTGCTACTACTACTACTACCTCTACTGGCTACTGCTGCTACTACTACTACTACTACTACTGTGCTGCTGCTACTGCTACTATATACTACTACTACTACTGCTACTACTATTTACTGCTGCTACTAATACTATCTGCTACTACTTCTACCCATGTTGCTACTACTACTACTACTACTACTACTGATGCTATTACTATTACTACTACTCGCGCTACTACTACTGCTACTACTTCTACTGCTGCTATTGCTATGAGTGTTGTTTTATTTTTAATGTTTGTGGCTACATTGTTTTGTGTCATTCCTCAGTAAAGGCTAATTATTGTTATTATCGATAAGTAGCCTTTAGATGAGTCCGTATCTACAACATCCATCATAGACTGTAGCATCAGCTAGTAGCATGTTCACATCCATAGACTGTAGCAGCCAGCTAGTAGCATGATACAACATCATAGTCCTGTAGATCAGCTAGTAGCATGATTCAACATCCATAAGACCTGTAGCATCCAGCTAGTAGCATGATACAACATTACATAGACCTGTAGCATCCAGCTGTAGCATGATTCAACATCATAGACCTGTAGATCCAGCTAGTAGCATGATTCAACATCCACCATACATAGACCTGTAGGCATCCAGCTAGTAGCATGATAACAACACCCATAGTCCCTGTAGCATCCAGCTAGTAGCATGATACACATACATAGTCCTGTAGCATCCAGCTTAGTAGCATGATACAACATACATAGTCCTGTAGCATCCAGCTAGTAGCATGATTCAACATACATAGACCTGTAGCATCCAGCTAGTAGATGATTCAACATATACAGACCTGTAGGCATCCAGCTAGTAGATGATTCAACATACATAGTCTGTAGCATCAGCTAGTAGCATGATGAATACATAAACATAGTCTGTAGCATCCAGCTAGTAGCATGATTCCAACATACATAGACCTGTAGCAGCCACTAGCTGAGCATGATACAGCATACATACAGATCTGAGATCACTTGTAGCTGTAATAACACTACAGACTAGTAAGACATGATGTAGCATAGCATAGACGATGTAGCATACAGCTACTAGTAAGCATGTATACAGAATCAATAGACCTGTAGCTCCAGCTAGTAGCATGATACAACATCATCAATACATAGACCTGTAGCATCCAGCTAGTAGCATGATTCAACATCATAGACCTGTAGCATCCAGCTAGTAGCATGATTCAATGCAAGTTACAGGTTGTACGCTCTTGATTATATTTTCTTTTATACTTAGTTTTGTTTTTATATGAATGCTGCTTGTAGGTTTGAGTGAGTTTTAGATGTTTTGTTCCATTCTTCATGGTTCCCATGGCTCATCTTCTCTCGTCTCTTTCAACTGGTTTTGTTTGGTCATGTGAAGGGCTGTATCCGGCTGTAATCCCAGGGGGCGGGCAGGGCAGTAGCCCACCACGAGATATTCAGGTCCTCATTCTTCAATCGTTTCAAGTCCTGCTTCCATGACAGGGTCAAAGGTCACTGCCTCAGACAGTTAGGGCACACCCTCCTCTCCTCCTCCCTCCTCTCCCTCCCTCCCTCCCTCTCTCTCTCTCTCTCTCTCTCTCTCATTCAGATTCATTCAATTCATTCAAGGGGCTTTATTGCATGGAACATGTGTTAACATTGCAAAGCAGTGAGGTAGATATATAACAAAAGTGAAATAAACAATACAAATTACAGTAAACATTACACATACGAGTTTCAAAGCAATAAAGACATTACAAGTGTGCATATTATATATATTATACGTGTTGTAGCAATGTAAAAATGGTTAAAAGCACACAAGTTAAATAAATAAGCTAAATATGGGTTGTATTTAAATGGTTTTGTTCTTTATCTCTTGTTGCCCTTTTCTTGTGGAACAGGTCAAATCTCTTGCTGCTGTGATTGGCAACATACATGACGGTGCTAGAAAGCAGATGAGTGATCGTATTTCGTTTGGAGAGTTACATCTTGTTGACCTGTGGAATGTTCAAATTGTCACTCCGTAGATAATGGGAATGTTTTTTATCATAATTGGATATTTTTTGGGGTGTTCTGAAATATTTGCTTAGTTTGGTTTGGAGATATCTGTGGTATATTTGAGGGGAAAAATGGTGGTTGGTTCTCTCGTAATATGGGATCATTCTGAACATATAATATTTGAGGCAAGGAGGTTCGTTTTTAGGGAAAAGTGAAGTTACGGTTCTCCGTGAGATTTTTTTTCCTCTCAAACAGAGTTCCAC
>NW_019945962.1:37524-43018 GCF_002910315.2 Salvelinus sp. IW2-2015 | reverse complement strand
CTACTACTACTACTACTACTATGTATGCTACATAGTGCACTACTCCCTCTATGTTACATAGTGCACTACTCCCTCTATGTTACATAGTGCTACTATGGCCTATTTATTGCCTTACCTCCTCATGTCATTTGCTCACACTGTATATAGACGTTCTATTTTTCCGATTGTGTTACTGACTGTGCGTTTGTTTATTCCATGTGTAACTGTGTTGTTGTATGTGTCGAACTGCTTTGCTTTATCTTGGCCAGGTCGCAGTTGTAAATGAGAACTTGTTCTCAACTGGCCTACCTGGTTAAATAAAGGGGAAATAAAAACAAACAAAAAATACAAATATGCAAATGTTAACTCTTGAGAGTGCAGTCTTCAGTTGAGCCTCTAGGTGGCAGTGTATACACATGCATGGCACACTGAAGGCCGAACCATCTGAAGTGTGTGTGTGTGTGTGTGTGTGTATGTATGTGTGTGTGTGTATGTGTGTGTCATCCTCTCTCTCCTCTGCCTGTCCCAGTGCATTCAGGCTTATCAACTGGGAAACGCATTAAAGCTCAGATGACAAGCTCTCTCTGGGTTATAAGAGGAGTGGAATGGATCGCTTCCTCTGCTTTTCTCCTCCCTCGTCCCTCTTGTCACCACGTAGAATGACAAAAGACACAGCATCCCACAGAACAAGACTGTGACATCACCACATACATTCCATCTTTCGCTGTGAGGAGAGATAGGATTTGATTCACCCCCCCCTGCGTTATAATCCAGTAAAATTAACATAATCCCATTATTAGATCTGATTGATCTCGTTTCGTTATCTGATTATAAAAAACAATAGCAGCAGAATAATTGACATTTGTTGGGGTACTGTTATCTGAGGGTGGAGTGGGGACATGCAGTCATTACATCCCTAACCCAGTCCTCTCTCTGTGTTCATCCCTAACCCAGTCCTCATCCCTAACCCAGTCCTCATCCCTAACCCAGTCCTCTCTTTGTTCATCCCTAACCCAGTCCTCTCTCTGTTCATCCCTAACCCAGTCCTCTCTCTTGTTCATCCTACCAGTCTTCGCCCTGTGGTGTTAATCCTAACCCAGTCCTCACCGTGTTGGTGTTCATCCCTACCCCGTCTCAACTGTTGTGTTCATCCTAACCAGTCCTGCCTGTGTGTTTATCCTAACCAGTCCCTCGCCTGTGTGGTTCATCCTTAAACCATGTCCTCTCCTGTGTGTTCATGCTAACCCAGTCTTCGCTCTGTGTTAATCCCTAACCAGTTCCTCTCTTTGTTTCACCCTAACCCAGTCCTCGCTCTGTGTTCATCCTAACCCAGTCTCGCTCTGTGGTTCAATTCGCCTAATCCCAGTCTCCTCTTTGTTCATCCTAACCCAGTCCTCTCTTTGGTTCATCCTTAACCAGTCTCGCCCTGTGTGTTCATCCCTAAGCCGTCTCGCTCTGTTCATCCTAACCAGTGCTCTCGTCTTTGTTTATCCCTCACCCGTCTCTCTTTGTTCATCTACCCAGTCCTTCTTGTTCATCCTAACCCAGTCCTCTATTTGTTCATCCTAACCAGTCCTCTCTTTTGTTCCATCCTACCAGTCTCTTTTTTTGTTCCCACTAACGCAGTCTCTCTTGTTCATCCTAAACCGTCCCTCACCCTGTGGTGTTCATCCTAACCCAGTCCTTCTCGTGTTCATGATCCTAACAGTCCTCGCTCTGTTGTTCATCCTAACAAGTCGCTCGCTGTGTGTTATCTACCCAGTTGCTCGTGTGTGTTCATCCCTAACCAGTCTCATCCCTAACCCAGTCGCATCTCTCTGTCCATCCTACCCAGTCTCTTTGTGTTCATATCCTAACCAGTCCTCTCTTGTTCATCCTACCAGTCCTCTCTCTGTTCATCCCTACCAGTCCTATCGCTTAACCAGTCCTCATCCCTAACCAGTCCTATGCCTTCCCAGTTCCTCTCTCTGTCATCTAACGTCCTCTCTTTGTTCTTCCCTAACCAGTCCTCATCTAAACCCAGTCTCATCCTACCAAGTCCTCTCTCTCTGTCCATCCTAACTAGTCCTCTTCTCTGTTCCATGTTCCTAAACCCAGTCTCTCTCTGTTGTTCATCCTAACCGTCCTCTTCTCTGTTTCATCCTAACAGCCAGTCCTCGCTCTGTGTGTTATACCTAACCAGTCTCTTCTGTTATCCCTAACCCAGTTCTCTGTGTTATCCTAAACCCCAGTCCTCTCTTGTTATCCTAACCAGTCTCTCTCTGTCCATCCCTACCCAGTCTCTGTTATGCTCTACCCAGTCTCTCTCTGTCATCCTCAACCCAGTCTCTGTTCATCCCTACGCAGTGCCTCACCTGTCTGTTTCATACGCTACCAGTCTCTTCTGTCATCCTTAAACCAGTCTCTGTTCATCCTAACCCAGTCTCTCTCGTTCATCCTAACCCAGTTACCTTATCTGTTCATCCCTAACCCAGTCTCTTCTGTTCATCCCTACCGTTCCTCATCCTAACCCAGTCTCTCTCTGTTCATGCCCTAACGTCTCTCTCTGTTCTCTTTAACCAGTCTCTTTGTGTGTTCTACCTAACCAGTCCTCATTCCTGAACCCAGCTCTTCTCTGTTCATCCTAACCAGTCCTCTTCTGTTATCTAACAAGTCCTCTTCTGTTCATTTCCGTAACCCAGTCTCTTCTGTGTGTTCATCTAACCCGTCTTATCCTAAGCCAGTCCTCATCCCTAAACCCGTCCTCTCTCTGTCATCCTAAACCCAGTCTCATCCTAACCCAGTCCTGCATCTAACCCAGTCTAATCCCTAAAACCAGTCTCTCTCTGTTCATCCCTAACCAGTCCTCTCTAACCAGATTTCTCATCTAACAGTCCTCATCCTAAACCAGTTCTCCTCTGTGTGTTTCAAGGGAAAGGAGCTGAAGGTGGTCATGGCCGCAGGTGTCTGGAGAATTGCACTGAATGGTAGACAGGTTGGCGAGGATTCCGAATGCCAGCGAGACTCGGAGGACAAGGTGCATTAGGAGACAGACTGGTGAGGGGGTTATGGGGCTGGAGGATTGTGGTTGAGTGTAGAGGGATGGGGGGGGGAGGGGGGGATGTGGAGCAGAGCCGGGGGATGTGGACAGAGCCGAGGGGATGTGGACAGAGGCCGAGGGGATGTGACAGAGCGAGGGGATGTGGACAGAGTGCTCTACATGCTACTACTGCTACTATTATTACTACTATTACTATACTATACTATTATTACTACTATACTACTGCTACTATACTACTACATTATTACTACTACTACTACTACTATACTCTACTACTACTACTTATTATTACTACTACTACTTTGCTGCTGCTGCTGCTGCTACTATACTACTAATATTATTACTATATACTACTATACTACTATTATTATACTATATAACTGGGCTACTATACTTACTACTTCTGCTATATACTACTACTCTATAAGTTTATGCTACTAACTGCTGGCTACTAATATGGCTACATGCTGCTACTACTACTACTACTATACTATGCTGCTCTATACTCTTACTGCTATACTACTACTGCTGCTACTGCTACTACTATTATTATCTACTACTACTCCTGCTACTATATGTACTACGAATACTACTCTACTACTATTATATTCTGCTACTGCATACTAACTACTCCTTCTACTGCTACTGCTGCTACTACTACTACTACTATACTGTGCTGATACTACTGCTACTATATACTTACTACTACTGCTAGCTACTATTATTACTGCTGTACTAATACTACTGCTAACTTACTTTACGCATGTGCTACTACTACTGACTACTACTACTACTGAATGCTCTTCATTACTACTACTCGGCTACTCTACTGCTATAGTTCTTCTACTGCTGCTATTGCTGATGAGTGTTCGTTACTTTTAATGTGTGGCTACATTGTTTTGTGTCATTCCTCAGTAAATGGCTAATTATTGTTATTATCGATAGTAGCTTTAGATGAGTCCGTAATCTACAACATCCATGCATAGACTGTAGCATCCAGCTAGTGAGCAATGATTCAACATCCTGACTGTAGCAGCCCGCTAGAGCATGATACAACATCATAAGTCCTGTAGAATCAAGTAGGTAGCATGATTCACATCAATAGACGCTGTAGCATCAGCTAGTAAAGCATGATACAAATATACATGACCTGTAGCATCCAGGCTGTAGCATGATTCAACTCATAGTACTGTAGATCCAGCTAGTAGCATGATTCAACATCCATCATAATAGACCTGTAGCATCCAGCTAGTAGCATGATAACAACACCGCATAGGTTCCTGTAGCATCCAGCTAGTAGCATGATCCATACATAGTCTGTAGCATCCAGCTTAGTAGCATGATACAACATACATAGTCTGTAAGCATCCAGCTAGTAGCATGATTCACATACATAGAACGTGTAAGCATCCAGCTAGTAGCTGATTCAACATATACAGACCTGTAAGCATCCAGCTAGTAAGATGATCAACATACATAGTCTGTGCATCAGCTAGTGCAATGAATACAACATACATAGTCTGTGCATCCAGCTAGTAGCACTGATTCACATACATAGACCTGGTAGCAGCCCGCTGTAGCATGATACAGACATACATAGACTGTAGCAATCCAGCTAGTAGATGATACAACATATGACGCTGTAGCATGCAGCTAGTTAGCATGATACAACATCCATAGACTGTAAGCTCCAGCCTAGTAGCATGATACAACATCATCATACATAGACCTGAGCATCCAAGCTAGTAGCATGATTCAACATCATAGACCTTAGCATCAGCTAGTAGCATGATTCAATGCAAGTTACAGGGTTGTACGCTCTTGATATCTAACTTGTTTTGTTTTTATTGAATGTGCTTGTAGGTTTGAGTGAGTTTATAGATGTTGTCCCATGGTCCGCTCATCTTCTCTCTCTCTTTCAACTGGTTTTTGTTTGGTCATGTGGAAGGGCTGTATCCCAGGCTGTATCCGGCAGGGGGCGGGCAGGGCAGTAGCCCGACGAGATATTTCAGGTCCTCATTCTTCATCGTTTCAGTTCGTGCTTCAATGAACGGGTCAAAGGTCACTGCCTCAGACAGTTAGGGCACACCTCCCTGGCCGTCGGCTCCTCCCTCTCCCTCCTCCGTCGCTCCTCTTTCTCTCTTCTTCTCTCTCAATTCAATTCATTCCAATTCATTCAAGGTTTGGCTTTAATTGCTGGGAACATGTGTTAAATTGCCAAAGCAGTGAGTAGATAATATACAAAAAGTGAAATAAACAATACAAATTAACAGTAAACATATACACATACGAAGTTTCAAAGCAATAAAGACTTACAAGTGTCATATTATATCTATATACAGTGTTGTAAGCAATGTATCAAATGGTTAACAGCACACAAGTTAAATTAAATAAGCATAAATATGGGTTGTATTAGCAATGGTGTTTTGTTTCTTCACTTGTTGCCCTTTTCTTGTGGTAATCAGGTCAAATATT
>NW_019945962.1:35861-36791 GCF_002910315.2 Salvelinus sp. IW2-2015 | reverse complement strand
GGTATCGGCCTAATTCTGCTCTGCATGCATTATTTGGTGTTCTACGTTGTACACGGAGGATATTTTTGCAGAATTCTGCATGCAGAGTCTCAATTTGGTGTTTGTCCCATTTTGTGAAATCTTGGTTGGCGAGCGGACTCCAGACCTCACAACCATAAAGGGCAATGGGCTCTATGACTGATTCAAGTATTTTTAGCCAGAYCCTAATTGGTATGTTGAATTTTATGTTCCTTTTGATGGCATAGATTGCCCTTCTTGCCTTGTCTCTCAGATCGTTCACAGATTTGTGGAAGTTATCTGCGGCACTGATGTTTAGGCCAAGGTATGTATAGTTTTTTGTGTGCTCTAAGGCAACGGTGTCTAGATGGAATTTGTATTTGTGGTCCTGGCAACTGAACCTTTTTCGGAACACCATTATTTTTCTCTTACTGAGATTTACTGTCAGGGCCCAGGTCTGGGAGAATCAGTGCAGAAGATCTAGGTGCTGCTGTAGGCCCTCCTTGGTTGGTGACAGAAGCACCAGATCATCGGCAAACAGTAGAACATTTGACWTCAAATTCTAGTAGGGTGAGKCCGGGTGCTGCAGACTGTTCTAGTGCCTTCKCCAATTAGTTGATATATACAGTATGTTGAAGAGGGTGGGGCTTAAGCTGCATCCCTGTCTCACCCCACGGCCCTGTGGAAAGAAATGTGTGTGTTTTTGCCAGTTTTAACCGCACRCTTGTTGTTTGTGTAAATGGATTTTATAATGTCGTATGTTTTACCCCCAACACCACTTTCCATCAATTTGTATAGCAGACTCTCATGCCAAATTGAGTCGAAGGCTTTTTGGAAATCAACAAAGCATGAGAAGACTTTGCCTTTGTTTTGGTTTGTTTGGTTGTCAATTAGGGTGTGCAGGGTGAATACATGGTCTGTTGTACGGTAATT
>NW_019945962.1:27658-31481 GCF_002910315.2 Salvelinus sp. IW2-2015 | reverse complement strand
TCTGCCTTGTTTTAACCCAGGCTGAAAGCTCAATTAGCGATGTGCCACGGACCATTTCCCGAGACTTCTCACCCGCAACAGTGAGGGTTATGTTCAAAGCCCTGAGAGGGGACCGCCAGATGAACTCTGTTTGTGTGTCACATCACTGATATGTGGCCTGCACCTTTTCCCTGACTCTGTGAGTTTAAAAAAATCCCAAGGCTTATCTATTGTTTTGAAGGTTGAACAGCAGAAACGGTTTCACTTAAAACGGGTTTGGAAAAGAGAAGCTTTTCACATTCAATCTTGTCTACTGTGTTTTAAACCCGATGTTCATATTCCATTGTCTCAGTATAAAGCCACTAGCCAATTACAGGAGTCTATCCATTGTTCTAATGTCTTTGATACTACAGACTTCTGTCTAGAATTAAGAGGAAGGCTGGATTGTGTCCAAAATGGCACCCTATGGGTGCTGGTCAAAAGAAGTGCACAAAATAGTGTATAGAGTGGCATTTGGAATGCAGCTCCTGCTAAATGTGACGGGCCCCATCTCTGTTCATGTCCTACATCTCTATATTAGATTAGATTAGGCTCACAGAGGATTGCAATTCTGTTTTTTGTTCCAGCCTTGTATTGTATAATGTATTGGGTTTAGCAAGCGGTTGCTGTGTAGACCCCAGTCTCTCTCCCCTGCTCCCAACATCTAACTCCACAATGCTGAAACCCTGTTCTGTTGGAGCTCTGTTGAAACTCTGTTGGAACTCTATTAGAGCTCTATTAGAACTCTGCTGGAACTCTGTTGAAAGTATGTTAGAGAATCGGTTGAACTGTGAGAGCTCTATTAGAACTATGTTGGAACTCTATTGGAGCTCTATTGGAACTCTTTTAGAGCTCTGTTGGAACTCTGTTAGAGCTCTCTTAGAACTCTGTTTGAACACTGTTCCTTAGAGAATTCAGTTGAAACTCTGTTAGAGCTCTATTATAACACTGTTAGAACTCTGTTAGAGCTCTGTTGGAACTCTGTTGGAGCTTTGTGAAGAGCTCTATTGAACTCTGTTGGAGCTCTGTTGGAACTCTGCTGGAACTCTGTTGGAGCTCTGTTGGAACTCTGCTGTGAACTCTGTTGAAACTCTGTTGGAACTCTGCTGGAGCTCTGTTGGAGCTCTGTTGGAACTCTGTTGGAGACTCTGCTGGAACTCTGCTGGAGCTCTGTGCGGAGCTCTGCTGGAACTCTGCTGGAACTCTGTGCTGGAACTCTGCTCTGGAATGCTGAACTCTGCTGGAGCTCTGTTGGAGCTCTGTTGAACTCTGTTGGAACTCTGCTGGAGCTCTGCTGGAACTCTGCTGAGCTCTGCTGTAACTCTGTTGGAGCTTTGTTGGAAACTCTGCTTGGAGCTCTGCTGGAGCTCTGCTGGAACTCTGTTGGAACTCTGCTGGAACTCTGTTGGAACTCTGTTAGAGCTTTGTTGGAACTCTGTTGGAGCTTTTGTTGGAACACGTGTTGGAACTCTGTTGGAGCTTTGTTGGAACTCTGCTGGAGCTCTGCTGGAGCTCTGCTGGAACTCTGCTGGAACTATGTTGGAACTCTGGCTGGAACTCTGCTGGAAGCTCTTGTTGGAACTCTGTTGGAACTCTGTTGGAACTCTGCTGGACTGCGCTGCGAGCGTCTGCTGGAACTCTGCTGGAACTCTGCTGGAGCTCTGTTGGAGCTCTGTTGGAGCTTTGTTTGGAGCTCTGCTGGAGCTCTGTTGGAACTCTGCTGAACTCTGCTTTGGAACTCTGCTGGAGCTCTGTTGGAACTCTGTTGGAGCTTTTGGTGAGAGCTCTGTTGGCGGCCTTTGTTGGAACTCTGTTGCGAACTCTGTTAGAGCTCTCCTTAGAACTCTTCTCGGAGCTCTGTTGGAACTCTGTTGGAACTCTGTGGAGCCTGTTTGGAGCTTTGTTGGAACTCTGTTGGAACTCTGTTGGAACTCTGTTGGAGCTCTGCTGGAGCTCTGTTGGAACTCTGTTGGAACTCTGTTGGAGCTCTGCTGGAGGCTCTGCTTGGAGCTTTGTTGGAACTCTGTTGGAGCTCTGCTGGAGCTCTGTTGGAACTCTGTTGGAACTCTGTTGGAACTTTGTTGGAACTCTGTTGGAGCCTCTGTTGGAACTCTGTTGGAGCTCTGTTGGAACTCTGTTGGAACTCTGTTGGAGCTCTGCTGGAGCTCTGTTGAAAGTATGTTAGAGAATCGGTTGAAACTGTTGAGAACTCTGTTGGAACTCTGTTGAGCTGTGTTGGAAACTCTGTTTGGAACTGTGTTAGAGCTCTTTTGGAACCCTGTTGGAATGCTTTAGAGAATCGGTTGAAAACTGTGAGGAACTCTGTTGGAGCTCTATTGGAGCTCTATTGGAACTCTGTTGGAACTCTGTTAGAGCTCTTTTGGAAACCCTGTTGGAATGCTGTTAGAAATCGGTTGAAACTGTGAGAACTCTGTTGGAGCCTCTGTTGGAGCTCTGTTGGAAATCTCTGTTGGGGAATACTAAACTCTAGTCTGTTAGCGAGCTCTATTAGAACAACTGCCTTAGAACTCTGTTAGAGCTCTATTAGAACACTGTTGCAGAACTCTGTTAGAGCTCTATTAGAAACACTGCTAGAACTCCTGTTGAGCTCTTTAGACTGCTTACTCTGATAGAGCTCTAGAACACTGCTAGAACCTGTTGCAGCTCTGTTAGAGCTCTATTAGAATCTGCTGGAACTCTTTGCGAACGTGGGCAGATGGTCTGTGGATTGTGTTTCTCTCGCTGGCTCCCAGCCTCGGGATCGCATCTTCAACGTGAATGAAAAGAGAATGTAGGCTAAACAACCACAAATTCAATTATCCTAAACTTTTACTGGCAACTCTTGTCGACACATACGCACACACGGCACACACACACAAAACACAACGATGACGTCTCTTAGCATGTTCCATGTTCTCAGAGAACTAAGCAGCGCCCTCCCTCCACCCTCGACATGCACCAGGTGATTCTGGGAACTTCCTTGTTTACTGTGTGGTGTGACTCTGGGTGTTATTGGAGGTGTTGGGTTCACATTCAGGGGAGCCTGTGTGTGTGTGTATGTTTGTGTGTGTGTGTGTGTGTGTGTTGTGTGGTGTGTGTGTGTGTGTGTGTGTGTGTGTGTGTGTGTGTGTGTGTGTGTGTGTGTGTGTGTGTGTGTGTGTGTTGTGTGTGTGTGTGTGTGTGTGTGTGGTGTGTGTGTATGAGGGCTTAATATGTCCTCATACAGACTTGTTAAGGCCCTCACTGAGGCCCTCTGTGTTGTGTTGGGGTTTGGGGGTTGTTGGGAGGGTTGGTGGCTGTGGTGAAGGGATTGGTCGATGGGAGGAAACCATAATTTTGTTGGGTGGAGAGGAGGAGACGAGGAAGGAGGAGAGGAGGGAGGCAAGGGAGCGGAGGGAACGAGGAGGGGATTAGGGCGAGGAGAGTATGGGACAGGGAGCAGAGGAGGGGGAGGGGAGGAGAGGAAAGAGGAGAGGAGGAGAGGGGGAAGGGAGATGAGAAGGGGGGAGAGGAGGAGTGAAGAGGAGAAATGGTAGGTGGACTGTTGATCTAACACCTCAACAAAGCAGCTCTGTTTAGATGGCTGGCCTACTGGACGGCATCCGAGATGGGACGTTTGGATGTATGTAGGTGTGTGTGTGTGTCTGTCACCGGTGTTTGAGTTATCCCAGGATACAGTAGGGAATAACAACTTGTGAGGTGTTGCCAAGGACAGGAATACAATGGGGCCTAGAATTAGAGAGAGAGAGACAGAGAGAGACAGAGAGAGAGAGACAGAGAAGAGAGAGAGACATTCTCCTCTTCC
>NW_019945962.1:5038-25508 GCF_002910315.2 Salvelinus sp. IW2-2015 | reverse complement strand
AGCAAGAAGGAAAGGGGGAGGGGAGCGAGAGGAAAGAGGAAGAGGAGGAGGAGAGGAGGGGGAAGGGAGGATGAGAAGGGGGGAGAGGAGGAGTGAAGGGGAGGAGAATGGTAGGTGGACTGTTGATCTAACACCTCAACAAAACAGCTCTGTTTAGATGGCTGGCCTACTGGACGGCATCCGAGATGGGACGTTTGGATGTATGTAGGTGTGTGGTGTGTGTCTGTCACGCGTGTTTGAGTTATCCCAGGATACAGTAGGGAATAACAACTGGTGAGGTGTTGTCACAAGGACAGGAATACAATGGGGCCTAGGAATGAGAGAGAGAGAGACAGAGGAAGACAGAGAGAGAGAGACAAGAGAGAGAAGAGAGAGAGAGAGGAGAAGAGAGAGAGAGAGAGAGAGAGAGAGAGAGAGAGAGAGAGAAAGAGAGAGAGAGAGAGAAGTGCTTTAGATGCGTGGCAGGCATCAAAGATAGAGAGGTAGATATTTCAGTAATGGTAAACTGAAGACTGTGACCAATAGCTAACCGCTGAAATTTAAACAACAGAAGCAAGAAAACATTTTGGTCAAAAGTACATCCATGGACTGTATGAGAGAAACTGCCAAACACACACACCACCACCACACACACACATGCACACACACACACACAACACACACACACAACACACACAACACACACCACACCACACAACGAACACACACACACACACACACACACACACCACACACAACCACACACAACACACCCCTAATCAGTTGCCGTCTCTTTACGCTTCCACGAACTTGTGAGAGAAAAACAATGGCTGTATGAACTCTGTCACATCTGGCTTCAAGTGTACCAGTTAAAACCTGATTTGATTCATGTTGACAAGTTCTAGCACACAGGCCAACAACGCTGCGGACCGAGCGTACAGAGCATACCATCGTGGGCCTTGCCAAGTGCTGCGATGGATCAAAAACATGGCAGCCATTTTGGCCAGAAACGTGGTGCTATGTTGACTTTTGTTGCTGTAAATGGTAGCAGGGCAATCAACCAGGAACAATAGAAACACACATAACCACACACACACACACACACACACACACACCACACACACACACACACACACACACACACCACACACACACACACACACACACACACACATAACTAACAACACACACACACCCACACCACACACACCAGACACACACACACACACACACACAACACACACACACACACACACACACACACACACACTCATACAACACCACACACACACACACACACGACATACACACACAGCAACTATACACACACACACACACACACACACAACAACACCACACACACACACACACAACACACAACCACCACACACACACCACAACACACACACACACACAACACACACACATACAACACAAACCACACACACTATACACACACAATCACACAACAACACACACACCACACAACAGCACACACACTACACACACACCACACACAACACACACAACACACACACACATACACACACACACACACTACACCAGCACACACCACACACACACACACACACACACACACACAACACACACAACACACCACACACACACACACACACACACACACACACACACACACAACACACACACACACACAACACCACTACCACACACCACACACACACACACACACACACACACACACACACACACACACACACCCACACAGGCAGGCACACAGGCACACAGTGACCTTGTTAACCAACTAGCAACACATCATCAGTCATGTCACTGCATGTCATTGTTTCCTTGTTTTATCTCGCTCATCTTTCCTCCCCTTCTCTCCTCTGATCCTGGAAGAGAATCCTGGAAAGTTCAGCTCACAAATCTCTTTTCAATGGAGAAGGTCTTCATTTCTCTTTCAGTAGTCCGTTCTGGGTTTTGTTGACAACTGTGGATGCGATCCCATTCCCAGGACAGAACGTCTCTTCGTTCGTCTACTGAGCCATGGGATAAACAATTCTCCCCTCACTGACATGCTCTCTTCGTGAAACGGCCTTTTCTTTTCCCCTTCGGGAGATTGGAGCTCCAAGCTTCCTTTAGTAATGTTACTGGTTTTGCAGACAGGACCGTTTGGAGACAAGGGGATGGAAATAGGAGGGACAGCTAGAAGGGACTCAGACAATCGGCTGCACCGGAGCTGAACAAGGCTACTCTCTTTTCTCATCATGACACTGTCCTTATAACTTACCATAGCATATTACCTCGACAGTGAAGGGCTGCAATTTCCCGCTCCACAAATTTAACGCTTCAACCGAAGAACCATATACCTCTGTTTTGGTAAAATGTTGGTGATATGATATATTTGTAGTTGAATAGTGGATATGAATCATGCATCTTGATTTTACATACAGACTATAAATAGACGTACAATATATTTCCATGTCAGTTGATTACTCTGGACCGTACAGGGTTCTAATGATACAAGCATGCTTAAGCCTTCTCTGCATCCCGCCAAGCACTAACATTATTCTCAATCGACATTATGTGCAGTCCGGTGTGATCCGGTGACCTGGTCAGAGACAGAGACCGATCCAGAGGCAGAGACCGATCCAGAGACAGATCCAGAGACAGAGACCGATCCAGAGACAGAGACCGATCCAGAGACAGATCCAGAGACCGATCCAGAGACCGATCCAGAGACGATCCAAGAGACAGATCCAGAGACCAGATCCAGAGACAGATCCAGAGACAGATCCAGAGACGATCGATCCAGAGACAGATCCAGAGACAGATCCAGAGACGATCCGAGAGAGACAGAGACCGATCCAGAGACAGATCGAGAGACAGATGCAGAGACCGATCCAAGAAGACAGAGACCGATCCAGAGACAGATTCCAGAGACAGATCCAGAGAGCCGATCCAGAGGCCGATCCAGAGACGAGTCCAGAGACTGATCCAGATCAGAGACCGATCCAGAGACAGATCCAGAGACCGAATCCAGAGACTGAGAGAGACCGATCCAGAGACGATCCAGAAGACAGATCCAGAAGACGATCCAGAGACCGATCCAGAGACCGATCCAGAGCAAGACCGATCCAGAGACGAGAGACCGATCCAGAGAGACATGAGACCGGATCCAGAGACAGATCCAGAGACAGATCCAGAGACCCAGATCCAGAGACCGATCCAGAGACAGAGACCGCTGACAGAGTCCAGAGACAGATCCAGAGACCGATCCAGAGACCGATCCAGAGACCGGATCCAGAGACAGATCCAGAGACGCCAGATCAGATCAGAGACCGATCCAGAGACAGATCCAGAAGACCGATCCAGAGCCAGAGACCGATCCAGAGACGATTCCAGAGACAGATCCAGAGACCGATCCAGAGACCGATCCAGAGACCGATCCAGATACGATCCCAGAGACCAGAGACCGATCCAGAGACAGAGACCGATCCAGAGAACAGACCGATCCGAGACAGAGACGGATCCAGAGACCGATCCAGAGACAGAGACCGATCCAGAGACAGAGACGATCCAGAGACCAGAGGACCGATCCAGAGACCGATGCCAGAGACCGATCCAGAGACGATCCAGAGACCGAATCCAGAGACCGATCCAGAGACATAGAGACGATCCAGAGACCAGATCCAGAGACACCGGAGACCGTCCAGAGACAGATCCAGAGACAGATCAGAGACAGAGACCGATCCAGAGACGATCCAGAGACGGATCCAGAGACCGATCCAGAGACCGATCCAGAGACAGATCCAGAGACAATCCAGAGACCGATCCAGAGACAGTATCCAGAGACCGATCCAGAGAACAGGAGACCGATCCAGAGACAGATCCAGAGACAGATCCAGAGACCGATCCAGAGACCGATCCCAGAGACCAGAGACATCCAGAGGCAGATCCAGAGGCAGATTCCAGAGACCGATCCAGAGAACCGATCCAGAGACCGATCCAGATCCAGAGACCGCATCCAGAGACAGATCCAGAGACCGATCCAGAGACAGAGACCGATCCAGAGACGATCCAGAGACCGATCAAGACCGATCCAAGAGACGGCGATCCAGAGACAGAGACCGATCCAGAGACAGAGACCCGATCCAGAGACGATCCAGAGACCAAGAGACCGATCCCAGAGACAGAGACCGATCAGAGACCGGATCCAGAGACCGATCCAGAGACAGATCCAGAGACCAGATCCAGAGACGATCAGAGACCGATCCAGAGACAGATCCAGAGACAGATCCAGAGACCGATCCAGGACAGAGACCGATCCAGAGACAGAGACCGATCCAGAGACAGAGACCGATCCAGAGACCGAGACCGAGACAGGACCCGATCCAGAGACAGAAACCGATCCAGAGAGAGACCGATCCAGAGACCCGATCCAGAGACCGATCCAGAGAACAAGAAACCGATCCAGAGACAGAGACACGATCCGAGACAGAGACCGATCCCAGAGACAGAGACCGATCCAGAAGACAGAGACCGATCCAGAGAACAAGAGATCCGATCCAAGAGACAGAGACCGATTCATGTGAAATGGTGTCTTAATAGTGTTTCTGTGCTGATTTAAAAACTCCTGCCCACACATGCACTCCTGAGAGGGGATGTTACAACGGTAACTTTTACAAAGTTTAGTTAGACTACAATGATAAAGGGTTTGTTTTAGTACTGCAAGACAGTTTGATTGGACGTCAATTGATATTTGGTCTGACCACAGGAGGCTGGTGAGGGGAGGATAATGGCTGGAATGGAGTGAATGGAATGGAATCAACAAAATGGAAAACATGTGTTTTGATACCATTCCATTAATTCCGTTCCAGACATTACACGATCCGTCCTCCCCAATTAAGGTACCACCAACTCCTGTGCCACCAGCTGCATTTGGTCTGAACGTTTGTGTGTCTGCCTGCATGTATGTGAGCTGACATTCTGGTCTACATGTATGTGAGCTGAACATTCTGGTCTACATGTATGTTGAGCTGACATTCTGGTCTACATGTATGTGAGCTGACATTCTGGTCTACATGTATTTGAAGCTGACATTCGGTCTTACATGAATGTTAAGCTGACATTCTGTTCTACATGTATGTTGAGCTGACATTCTGGTCTTTACATGTATGTGAGCTGACATTCTGGTCTACAATGTATGTTACAATGGTCTGACATTCTGGTCTACATGTATGTGAGCTGACAATTCTGGTCTACATGTATGTGAGCTGACATTCTGGCGTCTGTGTAAGAGAGAGTGATAGACTGTGAGAGAAAGCAGCGGTTGGTTGGTGTTAGGCGGAGTGGTGAAGTGAGTGTGTGCAACTGCACTGTGTGTGTGTGTGTGTCTGTGTGTTCCTCTGCGCTGATGAAGTCACGTTGGCGTTCTGCCCCTCTCTGCCTCCCCTATCGCCGCCGTTTAACCCACCATGCATTGTTTATTAGTGTGTTTTCTGCTTTTTACCAGTTCTTAAAAAAAAAACATCTTTACTCTCTTTTGAGTTAATTTAGATGTAGTACTAAGAACATCTAAGAACATGTGAGGGTGGGATCTAAGAACATGTGAGGGTGGGTTCTAAGAACATGTGAGGGWGGGTTCTAAGAACATGTGAAGGTGGGATCTAAGAACATGTGAGGGTGGGTTCTAAGAACATGTGAGGGTGGGTTCTAAGAACATGTGAAGGTGGGATCTAAGAACATGTGAGGGAGGGTTCTAAGAACATGTGAGTATGGGATCTAAGAACATGTGAGGGTAGGTTCTAAGAACATGTAAGGGGGGATCTAAGAACATGTAAGGGTGGGATCTAAGAACATGTGAGGGAGGGATCTAAGAACATGTGAGGGTAGGTTCTAAGAACATGTGAGGGTGGGATCTAAGAACATATGAGGGAGGGTTCTAAGAACATGTGAGGGAGGGATCTAAGAACGCGTGAGGGTGGGAATCTAAGAACATGTGAGTGTGGGATCTAAGAAAATGTGAGGGAGGGTTCTAAGAACATGTGAGGGTGGGTTCTCTGAACATGTGAGGGTGAGATCTAAGAACATGTGAGGGCGGGATCTAAGAACATGTGAGGGTGGATCTAAGAACATGTGAGGATGGGTTCTAAGAACATGTGAGGGTGGGTTCTAAGAACATGTGAGGGTGGGTTCTAAGAACATGTGAGGGAGGGATCTAAGAACATGTGGGGGATGGATCTAAGAGCATATGTGAGGGTGGAATCTAAGAACATGTGAGGGAGGGTTCTAAGAACATGCGAGGGCAGGGATCTAATAACGTGTGAGGGTGGGTTCTAAGAACATGTGAGGGAGTAATCTTAGAACATGTGAGGGTGGGTTCTAAGAACATGTGAGGGAGGGATCTAAGAATGTGTGAGGGTGGGTTCTAAGAACATGCTGACGTGGGGGGTTCTAAGAAATGTGAGGGTGGGTTTAAGACCATGTGAGGGAGGGATCTAAGAACATGTGAGGGAGGGATTTAAGACATTGAGGGAGGGATCTAAGAGCATGTGAGGGACTATTCTTAGAACATTTGAGGGTGGGGTTTCTAAGAACATGTTGAGGGAGAGATCTAAGAACATGTGATGGTGGGTTCTAAGAACATGTGAGTGGGGTTCTAAGAACATGTGAGGGTGGGATCTAAGACCATGTGAGGGAAGGGTTTATAGACCATGTGAGGGTTGGGTTTTAAGATCATGTGAGGGTGGGTTGGTTCTTAACACAATTCTTCTTCTTGTGCCCCCAGCAAAACACTGTTGGATTGAATCGATGTCTGTTGATTAGGGCAGGGCGATATATCTAAATACCGGTATGGATAGAATGAATAAAGCCCATTAAAATCACAAATAATTAGTCTGCTCACACACTAGGGTTATTATTCATATAAAACAGATTTAACAATTTTTTATTCAGAAGGGGAAAAATGCATAGAATATCGCCATACCATAAAAAATTTGAATAATATTGTGATATGATTATTTGGCTGTATCACCCATCCTATTTAGGACCAGTCTACAGTAGTGTTAGTTTGGGCAGTTACAGACTTAGTTAGGGCAGTCTACAAGACGTTAGTTAGAGCCAGTCTACAAGACGTTAGTTAGGGCCAGTCTACAAGACGTTAGTTAGGGTTAGTTCTACAAGACATTAGTTAGGGCCAGTCTACAAGACGTTAGTTAGGAGCCAGTACTACAAGATGTTAGTTAGAGCCAGTCTACAATAGTTAGTTAGGGTTAGTCTATAAGACGTTAGTTAGGGCCAGTTACAAGACGTTAGTTAGGCCAGTCTACAAGACGTTGTTAGGGTTAGTCTATAAGACGTTAGTTAAGGCCAGTCTACAAGACGTTAGTTAGGGTTATCCTGCAAGACGTTAGTTAGGGTTAGTCTATAAGACGTTAGTTAGGGCCAGTTACAAGACGTTAGTTAAGGCCAGTCTACAAGACGTTAGTTAGAGCCAGTCTACAATACGTTTAGTTAGGGTTAGTCTATAAGACGTTAGTTGGGCCAGTCTACAAACGTTAGTTAGGGCCAGTCTACAAGACGTTAGTTAGGGTTAGTCTATAAGACGTTAGTTAAGGCCAGTTACAAGACGTTAGTTAGGGTTAGTCCTGCAAGACGTTAGTTAGGGTTAGTCTATAAGACGTTAGTTGGGCCAGTCTACAAGACGTTAGTTAGGGCCAGTCTACAAGACGTAGTTAGGTTAGTCTATAAGACGGTAGTTAGGGCCAGTTCTACAAGACGTTGTTAGGGCCAGTCTACAAGACGTTAGTTAGGGCCAGTCTACAAGACGTTAGTTAGGGTTAGTCTATAAGACGAAAGTTAGGGCCAGTCTACAATACGTTAGTTAGAGGCAGTCTACAGACATTAGTTAGTTATATCGTGTATGTCGTTTTTAAAACCATCTTTAACAATTGCTGATAAGGTGCTAAATACATTTAAAAGTTTTGTTCCGAGTTTGATTTTGTAATAAAATAATCTGAATGAATGAAGCCCATTCAAATCACTAAGAATTCATCTGCTGACATAGTAGGAATAATGTTAACTCATAAAACGATTCACAACTTGTATTATTCAGAGTATTAAATAGATTAAAATATCACCATAATATAATTTTTTTTTTACATATTGGAATTTGAGCATTTGGCTAAATCACTCATCCCTAATGTTGATTCCCTTGCTAATGGTCTTTCTTTTTCTCCTCCCTCCATCCCTTTTCACTTGTCCTCTCTCTCCCTCCTTCCTCCTCATCTCTCTCCACTCATCTCCTCTCCTCTCCTCTCCTCTCATCTCCTCTCCTCTATCTCTCTTCTTCTCTATCCTCTCCTCCTCCTCCCCTTCTTCTCTCCCTCTCCTCTCCCACCTTCTCCCCCTCCTCTCTCTCTCATCTCTTCTCCCTACCTACTCTCCTTTCTCCTCTCCCCCCTCTTTCTCTTCTACCTTTTCTCCCCCCTCTTCCCCCTCCTTCCTCTCTTTTCCTCTCTCCACTCTCTCTCCTCTCCTCTCTCTCGCTCTTCCCCTCCTCTCCTCTCCCCCCTTCTCTCCCCTTCTCTCTACTCTCTCCCCTCCCCTCCCCTCCTTTCCTCCCCTCCCCTTCCTCTGCTCTTCCCCACCTCTCACTCCTCCCCACCTCTCTCCTCTCTCTTCTTTCCTCTGCCCCTCCTAAAACACAACCCAGACCTATCTGGAGGGATAACAGGGGGTGAAATTATCAGATCTACTTCACTGTGGAGGGATACAGGGTGGTGAAAAGAACCAGATTCTATCTCACTGTGGAGGGATACAGGGTGGTGAAAAGAACCAGATCTATCTCATTGTGGAGGGATACAGGGTGTGAAAAGAACCAGAATCTATCTCATTGTGGAGGGATACAGGGTGTGAAAAGAACCAGATCTATCTCACTGTGGAGGGATACAGGGGGTGAAAAGAACCAGATCTATCTCACTGTGGAGGGATTTGAATCCAAGATGGCGTAGCAGTCGGACGTGTATTTGTCTTGTCTTGTGTAAATAGTCCTCGTATTTTTTCGTATACATTTCGTATATATTTAAATTTCACTTTCCATCTAGGAACTGAATATTCATTCCTACATTCCGCCTCACCCAATGTGGTACGGACTGCTATTTTTTATACTTTAAAACCGTAACCCCAATCAGAAGCTGCCAGATAACTAGCTACTAGCTAGTAGTCAGTTAGCACTGCTGCGGTCTTCACCCTTAACTCGGACACAGCGCAGCTTCAGCCCGGGCAATACTGCCAGTCTGCAGCGCGATTAACCCAGAGCATATAGGACTGCTTTTCTCTACCACATCACCGGATTCCTGACGCAAGCTCTGGACAATTACACCGTATCATCACAGCTAGCTAGCTGCAACCGAGTGGCTACTACTGGCTAACACCTCTGTCCCGAAGCAAGCACCAGTTAGCCTTGAGCTAGCCTCGAGCTAGGCCCATCTGCCGGCTAGCGAAGAGGTCTACCAGCGAATTCTTGGGCTACAATACCTCTTTTGCCAATTGGACTGGACCTTTTTTTGCCAAACAGAGCCCTGCCAATCCATCACAACTGGTCTAAATCAAGCTACAACTAATTTAGCCATTTTTTTGCCGCTGCTAGTAGCTTTTACTTTCTGCACAGACACCAGCCCTGTTTATTAGCCTGGGATATTACTCACCAATTTACCAGCATCGGACTGTCTCTCGACAACAACGCCGGATTCCTGCCGTAATCCCTGAGCACTACTTCTGATCCTCACAGCTAGCTTGCAGCTAGCGCAGCTAGCTCCACTGCACCGAAGCTAGCACCAGTTATCAAACACAATTCTACAATTCACAACCTCTCTTTCGCCACGGCCATCCGGCTTGGATTCTTGTCGACACGACCACGTCTGAGCAGACCCCTCCGTCTGAGCAGACACCCCCCGGGCTACTAACTTTAAACGCCGCGTGCTAGCTTAGTGGAGGCCTCCCTGCTCCATCTACGGTTGCCCCCTGGACACTATGATCACTCGGCTACATAGCTGATGCCTGCTTGACTGTCCATTAATTCACGGTACTCCATTCTTGTTTATTTTGTGTTTTTATCTGTCGGCTCTGTGCTTTAACTCAGGATCTGTGTGTAGTTAATCCACCCTCTCTGCCTAGTCGTCGCCATTTTTTACCTGTTGTTGCTGTGTTAGACTAGCACCCTGTTATTGCTGATGTTATCTTACCTGTTGTTTTAGCTAGCTCTCCCATTCAAGACCTGCAATCACTTTATGCCTTATTGTATGTTCTCTCAAATATCAATATGCCTTGCATACGTGTGTTCAGGCTAGTTACATTATCATTGTTTTGGTTTGCAATGGACCCTGTAGTTCCACTCTCCGTACCTCTGATACCTCCTTTTTCCCACCCCCCACACATGCGGTGACCTCACCATTGGAGACCAGCATGTCAGAGAATACAACCTCTCTTATCATCACCAGTGCTGGGCTTGCCTCCGCTGTACCGGCGCCCCCCATAACCCTGTTGCACATTATGCCCAGAATCTATTCTATCACGCCCAAAATCTGCTCCTTTTATTCTTTGTCCCAACGCTCTAGGCGACCAGTTTTGGATAGCCTTTGCGCGCACCTTCATCTACTACTTCCTCTGTTCTCGGGTGATGTGGAGGTAAACCAGGCCTGAAATGTCCAGTCACCGTCATTTGTTGACTTTGTGATCGAAAAAGCCTTGGCCTCATGCATGTCAAATCAGAAGCTCCCTCCTAAGTTTGCCTTACTCACCGCTTAAGAAACACTCCTGCCAACCCTGATGTCGCTTGCCCGTGTCCGAATCCTGGCTTAGGAAGGGACCAAAAATTCTGGATTTCATTACCAACTATAACATTTCCGTCAGATAGAACTGCAGACGGGGGGGAGTTGCAATCTACTCGCAGAGATAGCCTGCAAGTTCTGTCATACTTTCCAGGTCTATGCAAACAGTTCGAACTTCTAATTTTAAAAATTAATTCTCTCAGAAATAAGTCCTCTCACTGTTGCGCCTGCTACGACCCCTCAGCTCCCAGTGTGGCCTGGACATCATCTGTTGAAATTGATGCGCTCCCATCTAGTCTTCAGACGTTTGTTCTGTTAGGTGACTAAATGGGATATGCTTAAACCCTCGCGCAGTCTAAATCCAAGTTGTGATGCCCTCAATCTCACACAAATCATCAAGGAAACCCACCAGGTACAACCTACAACTCGTAACATGGGCCTAATAGACTTTACCTGACCACCTGCCCTCCAATACACCTTTGCTGTCTTCAATCAAGATTCAGCGATACTGCCTCATTGCTGTATCCGCCACGGGTCGCGGTCAGACACACCCTCAACTGTCAAACGCTCCTAAAACTTTGCGAGCAGGCCTTTCTAATCGACCTGGCCCGGGTACCTGGAAAGACTATTGACTCAAATCCCGTCAGTTGAGGATGCCTGGTCAATTCTTTAAAAAGTTCTCTCCTCACCATCATTAAGAACAAGCAGTGCTCCGTTCAAAAAATGCAGAACCAAGAACAGATATAGCTTGGTTCACCCAGACCTGACTGCTCCGACACGCACAAAAACAATCCTGTGGGAACTGCAATAGCATCGAAAGCCCCCGCGATATGCAACTGTTCAGGGAAGTCAGGAACCATAACGCAGTCAGTCAGGGAAAGCAAAGGCCAGCTTTTTCCAAGCAGAAATTTGCATCCTGTAGCTCTAACTCAAAAAGTTCTGGGATACTGTAAAGTCCATGGAGAACAAGAGCACCTCCTCCCAGCTGCCCACTGCACTGAGGCTAGGTAACACGGTCACCAACGTTAAATCCGTGATAATCGAAGACTTCAACAAGCATTTTCTCAATGGCTGGCCATGCCTTCTCCTGGCGACTCCAACCTTGGCCAACAGCCCGCCCCCCCTGCTACCTCGCCCAAGCCTCCCAGCTTCTCCTTTACCCAAATCCAGATAGCAGATGTTCTGAAAGAGCTGGAAAACTGGAACCATACAAATCAGCTGGGGCTTGACAATCTGGACCCCTATTTCTGAACTGTCCGCCGCATTGTCGCACCCTATTACCAGCCTGTTCAACCTCTCCTTCGTATCATCTGAGATCCCCAAGGATTGGAAAGCTGCCGCGGTCATCCCCTCTTCAAAGGGGGAGACACCTGGACCCAAACTGTTACAGACTATATCCATCCTGCCTGCCTATCTAAGGTCTTCGAAAGCCAAGTCAACAAAACGATACATGACCATCTCGAATCGCACCGTCTCTTCCGCTGTGCAGATCCGGTTTTCCGAGCCGGTCACTGGGGCACCTCAGCCCATGATCAAGGTACTAAACGATTCATAACGCATCGAAAAAGACATTACTGTGCAGCAGTCTCATGACACTGGCCAAGGCTTTTCGAGACCTCTGTCATCACCATATCTTTCGGGCAGAAGCTAGCAGGATAGGCGTCGGGTAGGTTTTCTATCGATGCACTTGCCGTGGTTCACCAACTACTTTGCGCAGACAGAGTTGTCAGAGTTGTGTCAAATCGGGAGGGCATGTTGTCCAGGGTCCTCGGCAGTCTCTATGGGGGTATCGACAGGTTCATTCGGGCCGACTCTTTGGTTCTCTGTATAACATCAAATGATGTTGCTCTTAGCTGGCGGAGCGATGCCCTGTCCACCTCTAAGCAGGAAGACACATTCTATATGACTCTCGGCCCTTCTTGCACTGTGCTCATCGTCAACCTCACGAACGAGTTAGCAATTGCCATACAACACTCCTTCTGGCCAGATCCATACTGCTCCTCTAAACCTAGTGAAAGAAAAAAAAACTGAGAGCTCAATAATAGCACACAATTGGGATCCTTTTCAAATGGTCCTGGTTCTGTTCTTGAAGTGTTAGCAGACTCTGGTCAGGTCGGCACTGCACAATGGCAACTCAATATCCCGCGGCGCTCTTTACCGAAAGGCTTAGTCAAGCATTCTGACTCATACGTGGGCATCGTGACGGTTCCGACCTAGAATATGGTGGACATCTAAGACTGTGCTGTGTTTATCTCACGGGATCAAGCTGTGCTGTTTATCTACGGAATTCAAGTGGTAGCGTGTGGTTTTATCCCTAGGCTCGGGATACGACTACGGCTCGTAGCATGTTCTCTTCCCCTATCCAGACGTGGACTCAAGCATGTGTCTGTATCTATAAAATCTCAATCGACTAAACAAATGTCAGACTGAAGTTTACTGGCCTCTCTAGGGATCAGAAAGGCACAGAGCTGCTCTCACTTACTCACCGGATCAGACCGCGGTGCTGTTTATAAACTTACCTACACGGAAAACTGCTATCCTACGAATCCTAGACTTCGGCGATGTCATCTACAAAATAGCTTCCAATACTCTACTACAGCAAACTGGATGCAGTTTTACACAGTGCCATTCGTTTTGTTACTAAAGCCACTTATCGACCACCACTGCACGCCTGTGCATCGGCCTCTTTAATGCATCGGGGGCTGGCCTCACTATCAATGTTTCGTCGTCAGACCCACTGGCTCCAGGTCATCTACAAGGCTATGCTAGGTAAAGTGCCGCCTTATCTCAGTTCACTGGTCACGATGGCTACACCCACCACGCAGCACGCGCTCCAGCAGGTGTATCTCACTGATATCCCTAAAGCCAAACCTCATTTGGACGCCTTTCCTTCCAGTTTCTTGCTGCCTGCGACTGGAACGAATTGCAAAAATCTCTGAAGTTGGAGACTTTTAATCTCCCTCAACAACTTTAAAAATCTGCTACCCGAGCAGCTAACCGATCGCTGCAGCTTGTCACATAGTCATCTGTAAACTACCCACCAATTTACTACCTCACCCCCCATACTGCTTTTATTTATTTACTTTCTGCTCTTTTTGCACACCAGTATCTCTTCTTGCACATGATCATCTGATGATTTATCAACTCCAGTGTTAATCTGCTAAATTGTAATTATTCGATTATTTGCCTACCTCATGCCTTTTGCAACACATTGTATATATGATTTCTTTTTTTTTCTACCATGTTATTGACTTGTTTATTGTTTACTCCATGTGTAACTCTGTGTTGTCTGTTCACACTGCTATGCTTTATCTTGGCCAGGTCGCAGTTGCAAATGAGAACTTGTTCTCAACTAGCCTACCTGGTTAAATAAAGGTGAAATAAAAAAATAAAAATAAAAWAAAATACAGGGGGTGAAAAGAACCAGATCTATCTCACTGTGGAGGGATACAGGGTGTGAAAAGAACCAGATCTTTCTCACTGTGGAGGGATACAGGGAGTGAAAAGAACCAGACCTCTCAGTTTATTGAGAACTCTGGCTATGCTCACACAGGCAGTGTACTGGAACCTGTAAAGTCAAGGATGTGACTATACTCTCTTGCTGTCTTTCACTCCCCACCTCACCTATGTCTCTCTCGACCTCCCCCCCTCATCTCCCCCTTTCTCCCTCCCCCCACCTCCTCCATTCTGAGTTCCCCTCTTAAGACTGTTATGTTGAACTCACTCCAGCATGTGAAACCAATGTAGCTCACCTCGGGGCTTGGCTTGGAAGAGGCTTCTTCCCTAAATCCATGGTGACTCATGTGGTGACTGGCTTCCACCAATGATACTATGGTATGTGCTCTTTTCTCAGCCTATAGGAATGTGGCGCATGCAGCGGCGGAATAGAATACTCGGCGAAGTGTTCCGTTGCGCCAKCGTCATAATTGGCTCGTTCTGCTCCGCTTTCGCTTCTGCTCTCCGGCTGCTACTCTGGAGAGATGGTGGCACGCATGCATCCTCTGCAACCTGAAAATACTCTGGCAGTTGGGTGATGTTGGAGGGGCCGCCCCCAGGTGGTGAGGGTAGGCAACAGCTTCTCCGCTACGCTGATCCTGAAACACGGAGGCACCTCAGGGGTGTATGCTCAGCCCCCTCCTGTAATCCCTGTTCACCCATGACTGCGTGGCCAAGCATGACTCCAACTCAATCGTCAAGTTTGCTGACGACACAACAGTGGTAGGCCTGATTACTAACAATGACGAGACAGTCTACAGAGAAGAGGTTAGAGCCCTGGCAGAGTGGTGTCAGGAAAATAATCTCTCTCTGGACTTCAGGAAACAGCAGAGGAAAGGGCTGTTGCGGTGACCGTATTACCGCCACACCGACGGTCACGAGTCCTAAATGCAGTCAAATTTCACGTGACTGTTTAGTCACGGTAATTAGTCTTCTCCAAGCTCTGATGCTGCTGATGGTCATCAGCCTACCAAACTTTCTAACCGCCTGGTACTCAGCACTCTATTGTCCTTCTAATCACTCTGACATCGATGCAAATGTAATAGAAAATCTAATCAAACACTTAATGAGAGCCCATGAGCTCATGTTGCGCAACATTTCTATAGGCTATGCAATTGCATGACAAAACAGAGTGATGGCCTCTACTAAACAGAGGAGGAACCAATCAGCTTTCTATAGGCTAGGCCTACTATATTTATTTATCAACTTTCCTAATATTAAGCAAATTTTAAGCACATTGCTCCTCTTTACAACAATAGTATAGCCTACCTGGCTGGTATGAAAATGAACCACAGGGAATTTAACCACATTTGCTATTTAATTGCAGAGATTAAATGTTATTATTATTTTTGGCCAGGTCGCAGTTGCAAATGACAACTTGTTCTCAACTAGCCTACCTGATTAAATAAAGGTGAAATAAAATGTTAAAAATACCGTCTGACAGACGGAGACAATACAGGTGCATCAAAGCTAAGACAGAGAAACTAAGAAACAGCTTCTATTTCCAGGCCATYAGACTGTAGAAGAGCTTCTATTTTATTTATTTACCTTGGCAAGTCAGTTTAGAACAAATTCTTATTTTCAATGACGGCCTAGCAACAGTGAGTTAACTGCCTGTTCAGGGGCAGAAAGACAGATTTGTACCTTGTCAGCTCATGGATTTGAATTTGCAACCTTTCAGTTACTAGTCCAACGCTCCAACCACTAGGCTACCCTGCCGCCTATCACCATCAGACTGTTGAACAGCTTTCTATTCGCCATCCGACTGTGAACGGCTTTTCTATTACCATCAGACTGTTGACGGCTTCTATCACCATCAGACTGTTGAACAGCTTTCTATTACCATCAGACTGTTGAACAGCTTCTATCACATCAGACTGTTGAACAGCTTTCTACCATCAGACTGTTGAACAGCTTCTATTACCATCAGACTGTTAAACAGCTTCTATCCATCAGACTGTTTGAACGGCTTCTATCACATCAGCACTGTTGAACAGCTTCTATCACCATCAGACTGTTGAACGCTTCTATCACCATCAGACTGTTTGAAACAGCTTCTATTACCATCAGACTGTTGAACGGCTTCTATCACATCAGACTGTTGACGCTTCTATCACATCAGACTGTTGAACAGCTTCTATCACCATCAGACTGTTGAACAGCCTTCTATTACCATGCAGACTGTTGAACAGCTTCTATTACCATCAGACTGTTGAACAGCTTCTATTACCATCAGGACTGTTTGAACAGCTTCTATCACCATCAGACTGTTGACAGCTTCTATCACCATCAGAACGTTGAAACAGCTTCTATTTACCATCAGACTGCTTGACAGCTTCTATCACATCAGACTGTTGAACAGCTTCTATCACCATCAACTGTTGAACAGCTTCTATTACCCATCAGACTGTTGAACAGCTAGTATATCTACCTGCTGCGTACATATCATTCCTAGTATGCTACTGTCGGTACAATCATACACTTCTAGTATATCTCTGCTGTACATATCATTCCTAGTATATCTACTGCCTGTACTAAAATCATTTCCTAGTATATTACTGCGGTACATATCATCCTAGTATATCTACTGCTGTACATATCATTCCTACGTATATCTTACTCTTGGTCATATGCATTCCTGTATTCTACTGCGGTCATATCATTCCTAGTATTCTATGCTGTACTATTCTTCCTAGTAATATCTACTGCTGGTACATATATTCCTAAGTATATCACTGCTGTCATATCATTCCTAGTATATTACTGCTGTACATATCATTCTAGTATATCTACTGCTGTACATATCATTCCTAGTATATCTACTGCTGTACTATCATCCTAGTAATATCTACTGCTGTAATATCATTCCTAGTATATCTACTGCGGTACATATCATTCCTAGTATATCTCTAACTGTATCGGTACATATCATTCTAGTATATCTACTGCTGCTGTACATATCATTCTAGTATATCTACTGACTATGCTGTATCATATTGCATTCCTAGAGTATTATCTACTGCGGTAATCATCTCATTCCTAGTAATATCTACTGCTTGATATCGATCACTTCATTCCTAGTATCATCTACTGCTGTACATATCATTCCTTAGTATATCACTGCTGTACAGTATCATCTTAGTATATCTACTGCTGTACATATCATTCTTATAAGCCTTAATATCTCCTAGAAACTAGTGCGACATATCCAGTAATACTAAGTAATTCTTTGACATGCTGTAAACATTCTAGTTACTGGTGTAATCCCTGGTGTATAGATGTAGTTATTCTCTACATTTTAATTGTTTGACACGGTTGTTAGGAGCCAGTAACATAAGCATTTCACGCTTCCGCTATAACACCTGCTTAAAGCGTGTATCGCGACCAATAAACTTTAATGATAGAATGGCCCTGCAAGGAATAGCTCAGTTTTTACAGGCTCCTGCTAGTTTGTGTTTCCTATGAGATATAGACCTCACTTACCTCGTGCCCTGCCATTGACTCAGTAACTGGTACTCCCTGTTATAGCCATGTTATTGCCTGGTACTTCCTGTATATAACCATGTTATTACCTGTTACTTCCTGTATATATCCATGTTATTACTTGGTACACCAGTAAATAACTGTATAAACCATTGCTACTACTGGTACCCCTGTAATAGCACTGTTTACTGGTACTTCCTGTATGAGCCATGTTATTACCTGGTACTTCCTGTGTATGCCATGGTTATTACTGGTATTCCCCTGTATAGAGCCGTGATATTACCTGGTACTCCTGTATAGAGCCACTGTTATTACCCTGGTATCCTTGTATATAGCCTGTTAATACCTGGTTCTCCTTGTATATAGCCCATGTTAATCCTGGTGCTCCTTGTATATAGCCATGTTATTACCTGGTACTCCCTGTATGAGCCGTGTTATTACGTGGTACTCCTGTATATAGCCATGTTATTACCTGGTTCTCCTTGTATATACCATGATATTCCATATGTGTATTTGTATCTGTTTTTTTAATATTCTATTGTATTACTTCATCACGTGATGGTGGAATAGAGTTCCATGTAGTCCTGGGCTCTATGTAGTACTGTGCACTCCCATAGTGCTGTTTGGAACTTGCGGATTGTGAAGAGACCTTTGAGTGGCATGTCTGTAGGTATGCTGGGTGTCTGAGCTGTGTTAAGTAGTTTTAACAGACAGTTTCAGTGCAATTCGCAGCTTGTCACCTTCTTTACAAAAACAAGTAGTGATGAAGTCAATCTCTCCTCCCTTGAAGCCATTCAGAGATTTACATGCAATTATTAATTTTTAGCTCTCTGTGTACAATTTAGGCCAGCCATGCTGCCGCAGTTCTGAGCCAATTTGTAAATTTTCATGTTCTATGTCGTACTGTGGCACCTCCGATAGTCTGTTTTGGGACTTGGGGACTGGTGAAACGACCTCTTGTGGCAGTGTCTTGTGGGTTATCATTGGGTGTCCGAGCTGGTGTGAGAGTAGTTCAAACAGACAGCCGGTGCATTTGCACTGTCACACAATAAAAGTAGTGATGAAAGTCATTCTCTGCACTTTGAGCCAGGAGAGATTGACATGCATATTATTAATATTAGCTCTCTGTGTACATCCAAGGACCGTCTGTGCTGCCCTGTTCTGAGACAATTGTAATTTTCCTAAGTCCTTTTTTGTGGCACCTGACCACACGACTGAACAGTTGTCAAGGTGCGACAAAACTAGGGTCTGTAGGACCTGCCTTGTTGATGGTGCTGTTAAGAAGGTAGAAACTAGGGCCTGTAGGACCTGCCTTGTTGATGGTGCTGTTAAGAAGGTAGAGCAACGCTTTATTATGGACAGACTTCTCTCCATCTTAGCTACTGTTGTATCAACATGTTTAGACCATGACAGTTTACAATCTAGGGTTACTCCAAGCAGTTTAGTCACCTCAACCTGCTCAATTTCCACATTATTTATTACAAGATTTAGCTAAGGTTTAGGGTTTAGTGAATGATTTGTCCAAAATACAATGMTTTTAGTTTTTTTTTTATATTTAGGACTAATTTATTCCTTGCCACACATTCTGAAACTAACTAAAGCTCTTTGTTAAATGTTGCAGTCATTTCAGTCGCTGTACTAGCTGACGTGTATAGTGTTGAGTCATCCGCATACAAATACACACTGTCTTTACTCAAAGCCAGTGGCATGTTTTTAGCAAAGATTGAAAAAAGTAAGGGGCCTAGACAGCTGCCCTGGGGAATTCCTGATTCTACCCAGATTTTGTTGGAGGCTTCCATTAAAGAACAACATCTGTGTTATGTTAGACAAGTAACTCTTCATCCACAATATAACAGGGGGTGTAAAGCCATAACACGTACGTTTTCCAGCAGCAGACTATGATCAATAATGTCAAAAGCTGCACTGAAGTCTAACAAAACAGCTCCCACAATCCTTTTATCATCAATTTCTCTCAGCCAATCATCAGTCATTTGTGTAAGTGCTGTGCTTGTTGAATGTCCTTCCATTTAAGCGTGCTGAAAGTCTGTTGACAATTGGTTTACAGTACAATAGCATTGTACCTTGTCGAACACATTTTTTTCTAAAAGTTTACTAAGGGTTGGTAACAGGCTGATTGGTCGGCTATTTGAGCCAGTAAAGGGGACTTTACTATTCTTGGGTAGCAGAATTACTTTAGCTTCCCTCCAGGCCTGAGGGCACACACTTTSCAGTTGGCCTAAATTGAAGATATGGTAAATAGGAGTGATAATATCGTYCGCTATTCTCCTCAGTAATTTTCCATCCAAGTTGTCAGACCCCGGTCATTGTTGATAGACAACAATAATGTTTTCAATTMTTCCACAATCACAATGCTTGTCTTTCATCATTTGACCAGTTATACCTCCGTCCCAGTCTCAAATCTCTGGAAGACCGAAATAGGTTTCCCTCAAAAATATCCCTGTATTTAGCGCCATCCATCATTCCTTCAATTCTGACCAGTTTTCCAGTCCCTGCCGATGAAAAACATCCCTACAGCATGATGCTGGCCACCACCATGCTTCACTGTGGGGATGGTGTTCTCGGGGTGGTGAGAGGTGTTGGGTTTGTGCCAGACATAGCGTTTCCTTGATGGCCAAAAAGCTCAATATTAGTCTCATCTGACCAGAGTATCATCTTCCAAATGTTTGGGGTCCTCCCACATG
>NW_019945962.1:0-5013 GCF_002910315.2 Salvelinus sp. IW2-2015 | reverse complement strand
CAGGACAGGCACCAGGAACAGCGACAGAGCTACACGAACCAGGGACCAGGCAATGCTACAGGGACCAGGGACAGGGCCTACAGCGGGACCAGGAAAACATGGGGGTATAGTGAGAACAAGGACAAAGGGCTACAGCAGGACCAGGACAGGGGAACCAAGGAGACAGGACCGACAGGGCGCAGGAGACCCATGACAAGGGTGCGACACAGAACAGGGGTACCCAGGAAAGACAGTGGACCAAGACGCAGGGACCAGGACAGGCTACACTGGAACCAGAGGGTACAGGGGACCAGGACCAGACAGACAGACAGGCAACAGGATGGGAACCCAGGACAGGCTACAAGGAAACAGGACAAGCGAGTCAGAGCGGACCGGTCAAGGGAGAGAGCGTCGTGGTAGGGTGGACAGAGGAGAGGGTAGACAGGGGACCGGGAAACAGTGGTACAGTGGGACCGGGGTACAAGTGAGTCACAGGGACCAGGAACAGGGCAGTGGGACCAGAGTACAGGGACTCAGGATCAGTGGGTAAGGGACAGACAGGGGATTACAGTGGACAGGGGTACAGTGGTAACCGGGACAGGCTTACAGTGGACCGGGGACAGGGTCAGTGGACCGGACAGGTGACGTGACCGGACAGGTACAGACGGGACGGGGTACAGACCGGGACCCGTGTACAGGTGGCGATCCTGGACAGGGGTTAACAGGGGACCAGGACGAGGGGTTTACAGTGACCAGGCAGGAGACCAGGACAGGAGTACAGGATCCCAGGACAGGCACACTTGTGAGCCGACCAGGAGTACAGAGGACCAGCAACAGGGGTACCAAGAGGGACCAGCCAAGTGGCGGTACATGGGACACGACATTAGGGTCAGATGAACACCAGGTCGAGGGTAACAGGGAGAACCTCAGCGGACAGGCTCATTGGAACCCAGACGAGGCATACAAGTGGACCAGGACCAGGTCACACGGGGACCCAAGAACCAGGGCTACAGAGGGGGGTACCCTAGACAGCGCGATCAACGGACAGGAGCGTATCAGTGGTGCAGGGAAGAGTGGGACATGGTACCAGGGAACCGGTCAACAGAACAGGACCGACAGCTCAGCGGGGTAAACGGACACAGGGTGTAAACAAGACCAGACCAAGTGACAGGGCGACCAGACGTGCACAGAGGGACCCAGGGGACAGGCGACAGGCCGGGTAAGGACCAAAGACAGGGGGAGCGGCAAGACCAGGACAGATGCCAGTGACCCACAGAACCAACAGCGTACAGGGTCGTGGACCAGGGGACGAGGGTATCCAGGGGGAGACCAGGACAAGAGTTTAAGACCGAGAGACCGGGGACTCAGGGGCACCCCAGGAACAACAAGGGGGTAACAAGGGACGGGACATGAGGGACAAGGGGTAACCAGACCAGGACAGGAACCAGCGACATAGACCAGAAACATCATGTGTAGAGGTAAGGGACACAAGGGGGACGGAGGAGATACAGAGGAAAGGAAGCCAGGGGGACAAAGGTAAAGCAGGACCCAGGAACGGTTACAAGAAACCAAGGACAGGAGCTAAAGCAGGGAGAACCAGGAAACAGGAGGCTTTACAGAGGACCCAACGGGGGAGGGAAACGACAGGCAGTAGGACCAGTGAACCCAAGGGACAGGGATTACAGGAACCAGGCGGTAGACAGAGGGTTAACAGATAGGAACCAGGGGCCCCAAGGGAGCTACAGAGTGAGAGATGAGGAAGGCCGGGAACAGAGGAGAAAGAATAACGAAGGGGACCGGGAGGAGACGGAAGTACAATGTGAGAGAAGGGAACGCGGAAGACAGGCGGAGTAGACGCAGGGAAGGACACAGAGGACAGTACAGAAGAGGGCACCGGGACAGGACAACGGGACCTGGAGAGGAGGGGAGTCAGGCGCCCGCCACAGCAAGATGGCTGAGACAGGTGAGGGGAGTGTGGAGAACGGTGAGGGTGGAGGAGAGGAGCTAGCGTGAGGGGAGAGTGGTACGCCAGACAGGGGACCGGACAGCGGTGTCTACATTGGGTGTTGACAGGAATATCATAGGGGCTGTTGGGAACAGGACACCCAGACATCGTGTGGATGGCGCAGCGGACAAGGGGAACCAAGGACAGGGACACGGAGGGGGACAGAGGAACCAAACCAGAGGTCGGTTGGGGGATATCAGCTGTGCAATTGGGGGAAACCAGTAATCCATGGCTGACATGAATGGGAGGCCAGGGGACAGGTGTGCGGATCAGTGAACCAGGGACCAGGCTACAGGGGGATCCTTATGACAACGTGATCCAGACATGGCGTGACTCAGTGGACCTCAGGTATCAGTGGTGAACCGGGAAACCCAAACAGAACAGGGGACGAAACCAGGACCAACAGGGTGTCGTGATACCTAAGAATAATCCAGTGAAGCAGGGTACCAAGGGACCAGGAAAAAGGAGAACAGGGACCTGAGGGGTGGACCCAAGCTGAAAACAGGACCAGACAGGGACCAGGAACAGGGGGGTTACTGATGTGCGGTAGTTCTTTTTTGTGTCTTTTTAGTTGTTTTTTTGGTATGTTTGTTTTTATTTGTCTATTGGGATTTGCCCCTTGAACTACGGGCGTACAGGGTGGAACCGTCAGCAGCGGGCGGGACACGTGTGCAGGTATACGGGGTAAGAGAACCAGGACGAGCTACAGTGGGACCACGGACCAGGGAGGGACCAGGACAGTGTGTGGAATCCAGGACAGGTATTCAGGTGGGATACCCAGGTGACCAGGTTGTATCTGGTGGGACCGAGGACTTAAGGTGTGGTGTACAGTGGCCCCGGCGAACGGCGTTACAGGGGTACAGGGACCCAGGAACAGGGTGACAGGAGTAGGAACCCCAGACAGGGTAACAGGACGGGTCGCTCAGCGGACAGACGGGACCAGAAACGAGGGCTCTGTTTACAATAACAGTCTAGACCCAGGATACAGGTTGACAGTTGGACCAGGACAGGTACAGGACCAGACGGGAACAGGACCAGAGAGGCAGCCGGGGAACAGACAGAATAACTCAGTTGGCTGGTGGAACAGGGACAGTGACGGACAGGGGTACAGCCGGGGCACCAGGACAGGGGAAAGGGGACAGGACAGATAGCGTGGTAAGGGCGACTCGAGGACAGACGCTCGGTATCAGTGGGACCAGGGACAGGGTACTAAAGAGGACCAGGGAACAAGGTGGTACAGGGGTTGGGAGTTAACGCCTTCAAGGTGGATGCCATGAATTATTTTGGAGTGGGGGTGAAGAGGGTGGGAGGGTGAGGTGAAGAGGGTGGAACCTATTTGATCTCAGGTTGTCTGTGAAAATAAAGGGGAGGCAATGGGTCCGACCCAGTCGGAGGACAAGCGCCGCTGAAACAGCTCGCGGGCGAAACCGGGCCTGGGGGAAATAGAGTAATAGACGATGAATAGATAGAACAGGATTGGAACCTCTAACCCTGGGTAATAAGACTGGTACATAGAATAGGCTTGGAACCTCCAATCCTGTAATATGACTGGAAATAGAATAGCTTGGAACCTAATCCTGGTAATAAGACTGGTACATAGAATAGGCTTGGAACCTCTAATCCTGGTAATCTGATGGGTACACTAGCAATGGCTACTTGGTATTGTGATGCAGCTATTTCCATGATAATGTAGAATGTTCATCCAAATGATGTGACTCATGCAACGGAACAACAAACCACAGCACAGATTGATGGGTCCACTTCCTGCTTTGCTTCTGTGGGTACACTCACAATGGCCGCCAGTCCAAATGTTATGCTGTCATTGACTTTTTATTTTACTTGGCAAGTCAGTTAAGAACAAATTCTTATTTTCAATTATGGCCTAGGAACAGTGGGTTAACTGCCCTGATCARGGGCAGAACAATAGATGTTTACCTTGTCAACTCGGAGATTCGATATTGCAACTTTTCGGTTACTAGTCCAACCCCCTGGTCCACACACACCCAACCCACATGGCCATGAAGGCTTTGTGTGAAGACGGGAGAGCCCGTCGTCATCCACATTGACAGGGCTGTAGTTCCTTGGTGTTCACATCACTAAGGACTTAACATGGTCCACACACACCCAACCCACATGGCCATGAAGGCTTTGTGTGAAGGTACTACGAAGTGCACAGACCCTTTGTTCGAGATACGTCGAGTTTCCTCGTAGGCCCATTATGGCGGGGTAAACTTTGAAGTGGAGTTTCCTCGTAGGCCCATTATGGGTAAACTGTGAAGCCAGCTGTACAGACTATTGTCTGTTTCTGTTTATGAGTCTGTTATTAAGGAATGTGAAATAATGTTATGTCTCTTTGCTGCTTTTCATTAAACTGCATAGCAGTTATTTATATGGACTACAATACACGTGTTCATATGGGCTTAATATTATATATAGGCTATACCATTCCCGGGTAAATGGTAATTCAGTAAAATGGAAACATTGCGATTTTTTTTAGAGACACAAAGTAACAACAGACTATGATTAAAGGGTAAGGTTACACTGGGCTCTCACCGTCATTATCATCATCATTATTCACATCATTCCAATTCAAATCAAGTCGTAATTATCAGCTTCGGTATTGACATCAGTTATGAGGCTTTCTGAGTGAGGAGGAAGAGACGCGATGGTAGGCCTACCAATGGAAAATGTCTGAAAACAAAAATGATTATGAAACTGGACAACAATAAATCGCAATTTGTTTATATAGAATCAAATCGTAAGCAGGACCAAAGGCACTCTTCGTATAATCAATTAAAATGCCTTTATTTGAATGGCGTGTTCAGATGGAAACATAGTATACTCCGTGACGAAGCCAGCGCGGCCGAAACGCCTCAGAGTTTTAAAGCTTTGTTTCCATTGAACAATACATACAAATAAAGGCATTTTAATTAAGATTGTATAAGAAGTGCCTGGTCCTCCTTTTCTTTTTATGACCAATTCACACCTTTTACGAGCACCTTCTGTCTACAAAACATACTGTTGTTACC
>NW_019945961.1:42313-46675 GCF_002910315.2 Salvelinus sp. IW2-2015 | reverse complement strand
CTTTAGTTCAATAAATTTGGAGAGACCTATTGGTGTTTCTATTGCTCTCTAAACGGATCACACAAAACTAACTATAAGTAAAACTGGGCGGCAGGTTAGTCTATGTGTAGAGTGTAGAGGTGGCAGGTAGTCAGTGGTTAGAGTGTAGAGGTGGCAGGTAGTCTAGTGGTTAGAGTAGCAGGTGGCAGGTAGCCTAGTGGTTAGAGTGTAGAGCGACAGGTAGTCTAGTGGTTAGAGCGTAGAGGTGGAGCGTAGTCTAGTGGTAGAGTGTAGAGTGGCAGGCAGGAGTCTAGTGTAGAGTGTAGAAGTGCAGTAGACTAGGGTTAGAGTGTAGAGGTGGCAGGTAGTCTAGTGGTTAGAGTGTAGAGTGGCAGGTAGTCTAGTGTTAGAGTGTAGAGGTGGCAGGTAGCCTAGTGTTAGAGTTAGAGGCACAGGTATTCTAGTGGTTAGCGAGTTGGACTAAAATTGAAAGTTGCAACATCGAATCCCGAGCTACAAGTAAAGATCTGTCTGTTCTGCCCCTGAACGCAAGGCTGTTAACCCACTGTTCCTAGGCAGTTCATTGTAAATAAGAATTTGCTCTTAACTGACTTGCCTAGTTAGATAACAACTTAGCTTACCCCTCATCTAGGTGGCCACCTGTTTGCGTAATTGTCCAGAAAAGACCCTTCTGCAGTCACAGAGTTTCCACCATTTGTTGGTCCCTTGTAGCCACTCCTGGCAAGCTCACCATGTATGTCTGGGAATATTTCAATCAATCATAATCTCAGATACCAGAACTGTGAATTCAAATAGACTTTATTACAAAGTAACAAGCCAGGCTGGGCCATGGACCATCTGCCGGACTCCGTCTCAGCCACTCCTTTTATACAGTTTCATGCTTATAGAAGTGTCATAGCCCTCCGCTTTATGCTAATAACCAGATCCCCTCGGCTTTTACTCACATTGTTTCCAAAACTGTCTTTCCTCTAGGCGGGTCCCCTCTCCTCTAGGCGGGGTTCCCCTCTCCTCTAGGCGGGGTCCCCTCTCCTCTAGGCGGGCCCCTCTCCTCTAGCGTTCCCCTCTCTCTAGCGGGTTCCCCTCTCCCTAGGCGGTTCCCCTCTCCTCTAGGCGGGGTTCCCCTCTCCTCTAGTGGGGTTCCCCTTCGTCCCTCTAGGTGGGTTCCCATCTCCTCTAGTGTGGTTCCCCTCTCCTCTAGGCGGGATTCCCCTCTCCTCTAGGCGGGTGCCCCTCTCCTCTAGGTGGGTTTCCCTCCCTCTAGTTCCTTGGATCATTTAATGGTGGCCCACCTATACATTATTTCCAGAAAATAATAAGTACAGATTACTATATGAAATTATAAGATTGCTACATGCCATTATCGGACTATAATATTACTACGGGCCATTATAGGATTAAGTACAGATAACTATAGTCCATTATAGAATGTATACCAATAAGTACACTCAATCCAGGACACACATAGTGTCTTTGCTTACTCCCTTTAGTGATATTCAGTCTTTAACAAGAAACACTTCTCTTAACAGAAAACACCACACTATCTATTGCTGCAAAGAAACCACTACTAAATGAACCAATAAGAAGAAGAGACTTGCTTGGCAAGAAACAGGGCAATAGACATTAAACCGTGGAAATCTGTCCTTTGTTCTGATGAGTCCAAATTTAAGATATCTGGTTCCAACTTGCCGTGTCTTGTGAGAAGCAGAGTAGGTGAAAGATGATCATCTGCATGTGTATTTCCACTGTGAAGCATGGATGAGGAGGTGTGATGTGTGTGCTGGTGCACACTGTAGTGATTTTATTAGAATTCAAGGCACACTTAACCAGCATGGCTACCACAGCATTCTGCAGCGAAACGCCATCTCATCTGGTTTGAGCTTAGTGGGACTATCATTGTTTTTAACAGGACATGACCCAACACACCTCCAGGCTGTGTAAGGGCTGTTTGACCAAGAAGGAGAGTGATGGAGTGCTGCATCAGATGACCTTGGCCTCCACCTGATTTGTTTAACACATTTTTGTTACTACATGATTCCATATGTTATCCATAGTTTTTGATGTCTTCACTATTATTCTACAATGTAGAAAATACAATACAGTACTGTATGTAGAACCATAGTAAAAAGACCAGTATGGACTATCAATACGTAGGGTAAGAGCCCTTCACTCCTCCCCTCTTCCTCCCCTCCTCCCTTTTCATTCTATTCTATCAGCCACACCACTAGCTCACCTCCACACAATACATCTACAAGTTAAAGACACACCTTGGAATAAATAACAAAGGAAAACTATTACTAGATGAAGTTTAGTGTTTTTTATTATTTCCCATCACCATAAATCATATTTAATCACTGAACAGTAGCAGACCTAACTTCATCTGTTCCTGACTCTGGATAGTGGATTAAAAAGACCATCAATCTCCAATGATATTAAAGTACTATTCTGAACATTACTGACATGCTGAGTGGCAGGTCAAGATATCTGCAGGTTTAATTGTTTGGTCAATAACACCACCTGCTGGACAGGTTTAATGTTGCTGGACTGAGCAGTATGGGAGGATGAAAGATGACACATTTAGGGCCGGTTTCCTGGACATCTACATTGAATATACTTTTTAGTCCTGGACTAGGATTAATCTGTGTCTGGGAAACCAGTCCATATAGTTTAGTAGAAAGTAAGTGATACCAGCTTGTAGTGGGCTGACTAGTCCTGAATTGTCCTTTAGTTCCTGGACCATTTTCCATGCAGCTCCAGGTGACAGAGAACACATCAATTAGGACCAACAAGCTGATCAATGATACTGAGGAGAATTACATAGAGACAGAGAACCAACTGAGAAAACATATCAATGGTTCTGAATGACAACCAATATACATCAACACCAGACATCATGATTCATGGAAATGTACAAGATTTAAACATTGCAATTACAAAAATATGAAAACAYTGAAATCATAACATCTTCTGAAGATCAAATCAGTTAAATCATTGTAGATAAAACAGAGCAGAATGAATCATCACATCTGGGGACCATCACCACCAGCAGTTTGACCAGTACAGTTTAACCAGCTCAGCTATAGACTACACCAGCATGACTAGTATCTATGTGGACCCTACTACAGTTTAACCAGCTCAGCAGTACCATAGAGCCTAAACCCAGGATATAGAGGCTGATTGAATGTGGTCTGGACTCTGTGGAGGAGGGTTATTGTGTCAGAGACACTGTAGAAGGACAGAGTACCTGCCTTGTGATCCAGGTACACTCCTACTCTGGAGGACTGAGGGCCTGATACTTTAGTCTCAACATTATTGTGTATGAAACAATAACCACCACTACAGTACTTTAAACTCCAGGACTTGTTATTGTCTCCAAATCCACTATCTGTCTCTGTTCTGCTGATGTCTTTATATGAGACTGCTGTAACAACCCACATCCCAATCCCATCTAACTCCACCTGCCAGTAACAAGCGTACCAGACACTTGACCCTCTCTACACGAAACCTGCAAACGTAGTTGTGTGAATCCTGTTTGGATGCGTCAGGAATATGGTTGGACTGTGCCACTGTACGTTATCACCTTTCTGTTCACTTTTAAGACAGAGAGAGGTGTGTGATATGCGGTGTTTGGGATCCAGTTGAGCTGACATGAACGTCTGTAGAAAAGAAGAAGCAGAGCCGCAATGAGCAGAGGCCCAATCAAGTAAAGTGTGCAAGATACTGTTATCTACCTGTTTTGATTATAGCCACAGCAGAGATCAAACAGAGGAATTATATGAGGAGTCAGATAGAAGACTAGATCTTTGATTAGATCGTGTGAAACCTCTTTCCAAGGTTTAGTTTAGCGTTTGTCACAAATTAAGTGGGAAACTGTCTCAAAATTTTACCCCAGAATGAGAGTTCTTTCGAACAGGACGGACCTGTGTGTTTGTTTCTCTCGTCCTGGTCACCCAAGGTCGTTAGGCAAGGTCCCAAGGATTAGCAGGGTCTGTCACTGAATGCGGGTTTCGGTAATGTTTCCCAGGTCAAAACGCCAACAGGTAAGATCCAAAGAAAGTTCACCAGCCAGAACACGGTAAAATCCAGCCAATATCTATGTCCTCTTTCTCATACTGTTAATTAAAATCCTGATCACCTTCTCTTCTTCCTGGTTTATTTTAGACACCTTCTATCTGGTTGTGTCGAGACTCACCTTCTGAGGTTTTCTCTGTGCTTCTGGACTTGTAGTTTTTGGCAAGTCGGCCATTTTGTGATCTGGAGTTTTCTGATCGGGGTGGCGCATTTTTATGTGATCGGAAAGCAGAAGCCGTTCTTATTAGTATCTAGCTCTCACATATCTGCCATTTATCATCGACCCCCTTGCTT
>NW_019945961.1:37861-40734 GCF_002910315.2 Salvelinus sp. IW2-2015 | reverse complement strand
TATGTAATGATATGTCTTCTAGATGGTGTTCTATACTGTATGTAATGATATGTCTTCTAGATGGTGTTCTATACTGTATGTAATGATATGTCTTCAAGACGGTGTTCTATACTGTATGTAACAATGACTGCTGCCAAATAGATTAAAGCATGTAGAAGGAGGTGATGGTGTCAGTCCACTCCAACTTACATACTTGGTCACTGATCCGTCTGTTATCAGTGATGAATGTACAACATTCTGCTCCGAATATCACACACACCACCCTTTCAGCCAATAACATATCCAATGCTATTCTATTACCATCAAACTAGTTGCTGCTGTTTGTTCTGCTAACCTTTTTTTTTTCGCCTCTCTAGTATAGTTGATGAAACGCTGTTGGTTATACTAGATATAATTGATCCAATCTACATTTTTATTGAGAGTTGACCACCAGAAGATACTTGATTCCAAGCCAGCCCATATCTGATTCCTAGCTTTGAACTCATCAGGCACCCCCCCTGGAACTCCAATGCTATCAATGTAAACTCTATTGTCAAAAGATCCAGACGGAGCACTCCTTCTTGCTCTTCTATCTGGCACTAGGTCTTTATGTCGAATAAGGGTGAAGGGCATGCCGAACTGCACTAGTGCACAAATACCTGTCCAATTTGTCACAGCTTCATACCTCCACACAACCACCAGACATCCCCCCTGGGTCTTTTTATCTTACTAAAGTCCTCGGACTTAACCACCCAATCAGGTCCCTCATTGTCTTGTCGGTTGTAACATTCTCTGTCCTATTGCATGTTCTTACTTCCCCTACGTCCCATCCGTGTGTGATGCATCGAGCCATATAATAATAATATTCCTCCTGCAGCTGTGAAAGGGGTAAGTCTGGATGTAAATGGACACACGGGGATACAGATAATGCAGATCAATGCAACTGTCATTGTCAGGCTTCCCTGCCTTCATGAACAGCTTTACCATACAGGCCATTCCCCTGGGTGAATCCATTCCATCAAGTGGAAAGGGGATGGTGTCAACTGAAGTTTTGCTGTAGCGTAGGCCTAACATTCTTCTTTCGCTACTGATCTGGCTTTATACTGAATCCATTCTAACCATAGGTTGGGATCCCTATAACCAGTTTCCACCTCAATCACTTCCTTAAGATCTTTCATTTGAACTATCCGCACCGGACCTTGGCTCTGGATGACTCCACGGTCAGTATCTGTTTTGTCAGGGGCTCTGCTTGTATTCTGGCTGGCTGTAGAACTATCACCGGCCCTAACCTCTTCTACCCAGAATAGTACTATGGTGTCAACCGAAACCTGATCAAACCCAACATACCATAACCCTAGATCCTCTTTCTTTACGTTTTAAATGGAAATTCTTACCTTTATGTAATACTTCCCTTGCTCCGGATTACAGTCAAAAACCCTCACCTTCACTATACTCCATCTTCTTCCATACTGGGCATGTGGATTTATATAGCCCTCTCTCTCGGTGTGAGCTGTGACCTGTTTCCATGAACTACACAGGGACCTGCACAGATATCTTCCATAAAGGCTCATAGTTCTAGACTGCCAAGGGGTCAGAGACCCCATTTGGTCTACATAGAACTCAACTGAGACATCCTTCCCCATCTCTACTCTCACTTCCTGTTTATCCAGATTAAGTGATATTTTATGCTTGGTTAATACAAAATCCTCATCTTCTCCAATATGGGTCAAGTTACCACCTTCTGCATTCTCAGATGGGTCATGGTGTATTAGGAATATGGCTCCCACAATAAGACAGCTCAGACCTACTTGTTCTGGTCCCTAACTCTGTCATTTTATTTGTTATACCTGATTATCTAGAATGTCCTCCATTATTTAAAGAAATAGATCCTAGTAAACCACCTCTAGGGATAATATCTTGACCTAATATTTTAGTTAACATAATCATGTCCGCCAAGTAAGTTGGGAACGCTTCTACCCATTTGTTATATTTATCTATTATGAAAAATAAAATAAAAAGTTTATTATCCAATAGGCCACAAAGTGTCCTAACCTACCCCTCTGCCCATGTATCAATGTTGCCGCATTTTTAAACAATGACTTAGGTAAGATTAGTAAATTATCTTTATGTCTGACATTATCTTGTAGGATCATCCCTTTCATTTTCCACATGTCCAACTCTCAGTATTTCCTCCCAAGTCCATGAATCCAGTGTATGTTGTTCCTGCTGCTGTTTAACACACTGCTTGGTCCTTGTATGGTGGGTAATTCTGTCACGATCGTCTTTCTGTGGAAGAGAGGACCAAGGCGCAGCGTGATACGAATACATCTTCCCTTTTATTGACGAAGATGAACACGAAACACTTTTACAAAACTAACAAAAACAACAAACGTGAAGCTACAAAACGAAAGTGCAGACACAAGCTACTAACGTTTAGACATAGACAATTACCCACAACCTGTCTAATGCCTATGGCTGCCTTAAATATGGCTCCCAATCAGAGACAACGATAGACAGCTGTCTCTGAGAACTACCAATAAATATGTTATCAGACTTCATCTGATGCAGTTGTTTCTTGGTTAGTGACTATTATATCTTTCTTTTGGTCGAAATTGTGATAGCTACCTATGCAGGAAAAAAATGGTGGGAAAAAAAAGTTGTGTCTTTTGCATATGGTGGTTAGCCTAATAGCATTTACATATTTGTGTCTTCCCTGTAAAACATTTTAAAAATCAGAAATGATGGCTGGATTCACATGTTGTATCTTTCATCTGTGTCTTGGACTTGTGATTTCATGATATTTAGATGCTAGTATTTCTTGTGGCCTATGCTAGGCTATGCTAGTCAGCTTTTTTACTGATGGGGGTGCTCCCGGATCCGGGATGGTGACTCGT
>NW_019945961.1:14463-32550 GCF_002910315.2 Salvelinus sp. IW2-2015 | reverse complement strand
AACTCAGGCAAACCAAAGACATACACTAGACACCTACACTGAAACACATAAAACATCTACCAAAACCACCCTAGACACTACAAGATCACCCATCTACTAGACAAAAACACACAAACATCCCCCATGTCACACCCTGACCTAACTAAATAATAAAGAAAAACGAGATAAACTAAGCCAGGCGTATCTGACACTGGGCATTCGTTCTTGGCTATCCTAACCATTCTCTGTCAGTATCTTATCTTCTATAAGATGTATCTGTGTTGCATGTGATGGTTTAAAGCCCTATGTGCTTGTCTGTGTAAATAGTAAACTTCTCTTCCTGTTATTTCGCAGGACTAGTCAATAATACTATTTCGGCCTGTTGTGCAGAAATATTTCTAGGCAATGGTTCAGGGTTAACACCTTAGTTCCTGAAACCAACTAAGCTCTCATTCTGTGTCACTCTATCTTCTCCTCATCTACTCCCCAACCATCAAGGTCTCAGCAGTGCGGGAAGAGGGCGTCTGCCCTTCCTTCTATCTGTCTGTTGCTCTTTCTATAACAGTCCAGTATTCAAATATGGGTTGTTTCCAAATAATGACATAAATGCTGCTCACTGTCTCCCTGTCTGAACTCATGGAGTTTAGAAAAATCACCTGTCAATCATAATTTTGATTAAGTACTCTCAATACCTCAATGATCCTGACATCAACACAGATGTCAATATCCGTTGGCTTGGATTAGGGTTCTAAATACTTAACCTTTTATTGTGCGGATCGACAGCCAGTCGAAGTGCAAGGCGCCAAATTAAAAAAACAGAAAATACTCATATTTAAAATTCCTCAGACATTCATGTGTTTACTATCATTTTTAAAGGTAATCTTGTTGTTAATCACCACCAAAAGTGTCCCGATTTCAAATGAGCTTTGTCAGCAGAAAGCACTCGGCGAAACGATTATGTTAGTCACCACCAATAACCAAATAAACCACCACGCAATTTTTTCCAGCTAAATAGCTTTCACAAAGAAAACAGAATAGGATTAAAATGAATCGACACCTTCGATTATTGCAGTCAAGATGACACTCATAGGACTTAGATATACACCAATAAACATGCATTTTTGCTTGATTAAGTTCATCATTTATATAAAAAAATCTGACGTTTACATTGAAGCGTAATTTCACTAGTTGCAAAACATCGAAGTGAAACTTTGCATAGCCACATCGTTTATTCTCAACAGAAAACTCATCATTAATATAGATGATAATACAAGTTATTACACATGGAATTAGTAGATCATACCTCTCCTAACTGGAACTGCTGTGTCAGATTTACAAAAAAACTTTACGGAAAAATAAAACCATCGAATAATAAATGAGACGGAGCTCAGATGAATAGGCCAAAATTTAAGCCGCCCATGTCGACTCAACAGGAAAGCCAGAAAATAAATGATAAGTGATTTCCTTACCTTTTTGAGATTTATCTATAATGAATGCCAGTCCTTATGGTAAATCAATCTCAAGGTTTCTCCTTATAATATAAATGGTGTTAAGATTTGGTTCAGGCTTAAATGTCCCCGTAATAAAATTATGGTCGTATATTGCTTACAATTATAACAAATTGCTATTACCAAAACCACAAAACCCTAAACCAAAATAAGATCTAAAGGCACGGCAATAGGCAGACTCCGACCGTATGAACCGATAACGACAATGTAAGCCCAAAACGTGTTCCTTCGTCCTCTGAAGAATCAGATAGAGAAAACATGATCTAGAGCAGATCCCCCAAACAGGCGATTCTGATGTAGACTGAATTCAATCTTTAGAACTGTTCTGAACGCAGGAAGATATTAAACTATATACAACATGGAGCAAATTTCGAACAAAAACATAACGTAGGTTGCATGTTATAGGACTGTCATACTGATCAAGTTTGATCGCATTAGGTAAGAGCTCCCAGACAAATGAGAAGGCTATATATGACTTTTGACTGTTCTGAACTTACGCAGAATGCGCAACCTTTGCTTGCGTGAGAAGTTATACATTGTGCTAACGTAGCATCTTTTTCCCAGAATGTGCAGATATTTTTATGACACTCAACTATTCTGACCAAATAACTATACATAAACATTACTAAAAAATACATGTTGTATAGGAAATGATAGATACACTAGTTCTTAATGCAATCGCCGTGTTAGAATTCTAAAAATAACTTCATTACGACATCCAGCTTAGTTATAGCGAGAGAGTGCCCAAAATTTGGGCGCAAACTTCTAGTTCACATGTTCGACAGATATATGAAATAGCATCATAAAATGGGTCCTACTTTTGATGATCTTCCATCAGAATGTTGTAGAAGGGGTACTTTGTCCAGAACAATCGTTGTTTGGATTTAGAATGTCCTCTTCTCCAGTCAATTAGCACGGAAAGCTAGCAAAGTGGCGCGAACCTCTCCTTCCTGAACATACGCAGACAAAGCAACACGCCTAACGTCCCGAAAAAATTTCAATAATCTAATAAAACTATATTGAAAAAACATACTTTACGATGATATTGTCACATTTATCAAATAAAATCAAAGCCGGAGATATTAGTCGTCTATAACGACAGCTTTACAGAAGGCAATACCAGGTCACTTCTCGCGCGTTCCAGAAAACAGTAAATTGGGGTCACGTCATGCCAAGAGCTTTTATTCGACCTTAGATGATGTCATACACTCCATTTCTTCTCTCACTGCCTGTTGACATCTAGTGGAAGGCGTATGAAGTGCATGTATACTAATAAATATCAAGCACATTTATAGGCAGGCCCTAGAACAGAGCATCGAATTCAGATTTTCCAACTTCCGTCAGGAAGTTTGCTGCAAAATGAGTTCTGTTTTACTCACAGATATAATTCAAACGGTTTTAGAAACTAGAGAGTGTTTTCTATCCAATAGTAATAATAATATGCATATTGTACGAGCAAGAATTGAGTACGAGGCCGTTTGAAATGGGCACCTTTTATCCAGGCTACTCAATACTGCCCCTGCAGCCCAAAGAGGTTGATCTGCTAAATTGTAATTACTTCGCTACTATGGCCTATTTATTGCCTTACCTCCTCACGCCATTTGCACACACTGTATATAGACTTTCTTTTTTTTCTATTGTGTTATTGACTGTACGCTTGTTAATTCCATGTGTAACTCTGTGTTTGTCGCACTGCTTTGCTTTATCTTGGCAAGGTTGCATTTGTAAATGAGAACTTGTTCTCAACTAGCCTACCTGGTTAAATAAAGGTGAAATCAAATCAAATTCAAATYTCTCCATGGCTTTGATGCAGACTGAAATATGGTCGTTTACTGACATCTAGTGGTGGTGATACGCTACTGCAGGTAATTTGGGTCAATATTCTGCAGGATTCAGTGRTGTTWAATWTTTTCCGTGGTGCATTCAGTTAATCCAAGTCAACAGAATGGTAGTAACTGACATGTTGGTTGTTATTACAAATGGTAGTATATTATAGGATATATTATCATATGAGTCATGTACTCTACAGAGCCAGGAATCTCTTCAAGTGATACAGTTTTGTCAGGGTGTGGAGGAAGAGGTGAAAGACAGTTCTGGCAGAACCAATGAGGATGGAGCAAATGAGAGAAGGTGCACAGAAAGACAAAGTGAGGATGCTGAAAAACAAGCTGATCAGTGACTTTACTAGCAAGGAAGCTGGGCTCTTGGTGAGTAAGGCTGAGCAAGGGCCAGTGATAACTGTTAAATGGCAGGGCTATGGATATTGGATCACTACACACATGAGGGCCACAGGCAGAGAACAAGATATATCTCAAAGTAATGGCTGGATTGTCATAAAATATGTTGTTCACAATCAAGACCCCAAGTGGAAGAAACCTGTTGACTTGGTGACCTCTTGACCTTTCCTCTAGCGCCACCATCAGGCCTTTTCATTTCCATGTTGTTTTCCATTTCCACTTTTACAGCTGCTTATTGTCTCGTTGGTATGTATACTTAGTTAAAATATCTGCTGCTGATTTTATTAGTTTGTTATATCATTCTATAGATGATCAAGTTCATTTATTTTAATTGAAGAGGTTATAATGTATATTTAAGTTATATTATATTTAAGTATTTCATTAATGTTAAGAGAATTTTCATTCAAGAATTTTCCCATTAAAATGACTTTAGACTGAAAAGATGTCTTTTAGCACATTTCATCAAATAGTGAATTCCACTGTATGCAGAATGTTGCCTGTGTTATACCTTCACAGCTCACTGTCAGGAAATATCCTACAGTAAATATTGGACTACAAGAGTTGCAAGCCTGCAAAGGTAGAGTTATTTAAATCTTTGAATGGGTGGATTGTGTTCTGGAGGTGTGTGGTTACAGCAGTTGTGCAGGGTTGGTGTGGTGGTGGGGCCCAATGTGATATCTTTTCATGGGGCCCAAATCCATGACGGCGCCCCTGGGTGAAACTATAGTTTCACTCCTCCATATGTGCACAGCAATATGCCTTCTTTATTCCTTAAAGCAGAGAGCTCTTTACCATCTCTATGCTCCTATTATTAAGCTATGATAGTTATATAGGTACATCTAATAGATCCTGCAGAGCATCATCAGAGCAAAGGGTGGCTACTTAAACAAATCAAAATATGTTTTTTATTTTTCAAACACTTTTTTTTGTTGGTTAATACGTGATTATATGTTATTTCTAAGTTTTGATGTCTTCACTATTATTCCACAATGTAGAAATAAAAAGAAAACCTTGAATGAGAAGGTGTGTTCAAACTTTTAACTGGTACTGTATGTCAAGACAACGTTAGCGGTGTGACTTCTCAGAAATGTTCATCTGTTTCCAGAACTGCATGCGTTACTTGGCCAAATAATCGTCAGGCTTCCACACACTGGGGGATTTGAAACCAAATCCACAGCCATTTCTTTTAATGAAGTGAATGTTCCTCTGTGGCTAAGATGCTCCCCTGTAAGTATTTTTATAATGTTATTTAGACAGGAGAATTCAAGTTGTGAAACATCACGTTACTTTAGGCCAAATCCAGCATCCTACTGTGACTGTGAAACGTGCTAACTTTCCTTTCCATTTCACAAGAAGCTGAAACCAGAGAATCTGTAAATAATGATGAGATGCTCATGTCTCCGCCCTAACAATGGGGGTCTTAGAACTCTACACCGGTTATAAAGAGGATTCATGTGCTTCATTTGAAGGAGTTATTTGGCCACTTGGTACAGACCTTATAAAACATATAGGACTATGGGCTAGGCTACATGAGGTGTGATACTAACCTTATTAAAACATATAGGACTATGGGAGGCTACATGAGGTGTGATACTAACCTTATTAAAACATATAGGACTATGGGCTAGGCTACATGAGGTGTGATACTAACCTTATTAAAACATATAGGACTATGGCTAGGCTACATGAGGTGTGATACTAACCTTATTAAAACATATAGGACTATGGCTAGGCTACATGAGGTGTGATACTAACCTTATTAAAACATATAGGACTATGGGCTGGCTACATGAGGTGTGTATACTACCTTATTAAAACATATAGGACTATTGGACTAGGCAACATGAGGTGTGATACTAACCTTATAAAACATATAGGACTATGGGCTAGGCTACATGAGGTGTGATACTAACCTTATAAAACATATAGGACTATGGGCTAGGCTACATGAGGTGTGATACTAACCTTATTAAAACATATAGGACTATGGGGCTAGGCTACATGAGGTGTGATACTAACCTTATTAAAACATATAGGACTATGGGCTAGGCTACATGAGGTGTGATACTAACCTTATTAAAACATATAGGACTATGGGCTAGGCTACATGAGGTGTGATAACTAACCTTATTAAAAACATATAGGACTATGGGCTAGGCTACATGAGGTGTGATACTAACCTTATTAAAACATATAAGGACTATGGGCTAGAGCTACATGAGGTGTGATACTAACCTTATTAAAACATATAGGACTAGGCTAACATGAGGTGTGATACTAACCTTATTAAAACAAATAGGAACTATGGGCTAGGCTACATGAGGTGTGATACTAACCTTATTAAAACATATAGGACTATGGCTAGGCTACATGAGGTGTGATAAACTACCTTATTAAACATATAGGACTATGGACTAGGCATCATGAGGTGTGATTACTAACCTTATTAGAAAACATATAGGACTATGGGCTAGGCTACACGAGGTGTGGATACTAACCTTATTAAAACATATAGGACTATGGACTAGGCTACATGAGTGTGTGATACTAACCTTATTAAAACATATGGACTATGGGCTAGGCTACACTGAGGTGTATACTAACCTTATTAAAACATATAGGAGCTAATGGACTGGCTACATGAGGTGTGATACTAAACCTTATTAAAAATATAGGACTATGGGCTAGGCTACATGAGGTGTGAATATAACCTTATTAAACATATCGGACTATGGGCTAGGCTACAATGAGGTGTGATACTAACCTTATTAAAACATTATAGGACTATGGGCTAGGCTACATGAGGTGTGAATACTAACCCTTATTAAAACATATCGAGACTATGGGACTAGGCTACATGAGGTGTGAATACATAACCTTATTAAAACATATAGGACTAGCGCAAGCAGATGAGGTGGTGATACTAACCTTATTAAAACATATAGGACTATAGGCTAGGCTACATGAGGTGTGATACTAACCTTATTAAAACATATAGGACTAGACTACATGAGGTGTGATACTAACCTTATTAAAAACATATAGGACTACAATGGACTAGGCTACATGAGGTGTGATACTAACCTTATTAAAACATATAGGACTATGGGCCTAGGCTACGTGAGGTGTGATACTAACCTTATTAAAACATATAGGACTATGGCTAGGCTACATGAGTGTTATACTAACCTTATTAAAACAGATAGGGCTATTGGGCTAGGCTACATGAGGGGTGATACTACCTTATTAAAACATATCGGACTATGGGTTCTTAGGCTACATGAGGTGTGATACTAACCTTATTAAAACATATAGGACTATGGACTAGGCTACAATGAGGTGTGAATACTAACCTTATCAAAACATATAGGACATAGGCTCTAATGAGGTGTGATACTAACCTATTAAAAACTATAGGCCTATGGCTAGGCTACATGAGGTGTCATAACTAACCTTATTAAACATATATGACTATGGGCTAGGCTACATGAGGTTGTGATACTAACCTTATTAAAACAAATATACTATGGGCTAGGCTTACATGAGGTGTGATACTAACTTATTAAAACATATAGGCTATGGGCTAGGCTACATGAGGTGTCATACTAACCTTATTAAATATTGACTATGGGCATAGGCTACATGAGGTGGTCAATACTAAACCGTATTAAAACATATAGCCTATGGGCTAGGCTACATGAGGTGTGATACTAACCTTATTAAAACATATAGGGCTAGGCTACATGAGGTGTGTACTAACCTTATTAAAACATATAGGACTATGGGCCTAGGCTACACGAGTGTGATAGCTAACCTATTTAAAACATATGGACTATAGGCTAGGCTTACATGAGTGTGATACTAACCTTATTTAAAACATATAGGACTAGAACTACATGAGGTGTGATACTAACTCTTATTAAGCATATAGAACTATGGACTAGGCTACAATGAGGTGTGATACTAACCTTATTAAACATATAGGACTATGGGCTAGGCTACGTGAGGTGTGATACTAACCTTATTAAAACATATAGGGCTATGGGCTAGGCTACATGAGGTGTGAAGTACTAACCTTATTAAAACATTATAAGCTATGGGCTAGGCTACATGAGGTGTGTGATACTAACCTTATTAAAACATATAGGACTATGTGGCTAGGAAACTATGAGGTGTGATACTAACCTTATTAACATATATTGGACTATGGGCTAGGCTACATGAGGTGTGATACTACCTTATTTAAACATATAGGACTATGGGCCATGGAAACATGAGGTGTGATACTAACCTTATTAAAACATATAGGCTAGGCTACATGAGGTTGTGATACTACCTTATAAAAATATAGGACTAGGCTACATGAGGTGTGATACTAACCTTATTAAAACATATAGGACTATGGGCTAGGAAACATGAGGTGTGAATACTAACCTTATTAAACATATAGGACTATGGGCTAGGCTACATGAGTGTGATACTAACCTTATAAAAATATAGGACTCTATGGGCTAGGCTAACATGAGGTGTGATAACTAACCTTATTAAAAAATATAGGACTATGGGACTATGGGCTACATGAGGTTGTGATACTAACCTTATTAAAAAATAGGACTATGGGCTAGGCTACATGAGGTGTATACTAACCTTATTAAAACATATAGGACTATGGGCTAGGCTACATGAGGTGTGATACTAACCTTATTAAAAAATATAGGACTATGGGCTAGGCTACATGAGGTTGTGATACTAACCTTATTAAAAATATAGGACTATGGGCTAGGCTACATGAGGTTGTATTACTAACCTTATTAAAACATATAGAGTATGGGCTAGGCTACATGAGGTGTGATACTAACCTTATTAAAAAATATTGGACTATGGGCCTAGGCATACATGAGGTGTGATACTAACTTATTAAAACATATAGGATCTAGGCTAATGAGGTGTGATACTAACCTTTTAAAACATAATGGACTATGGGCTAGGCTAAACATTGAGTGTGATACTAACCATTATTAAAACATATGGGATATGGGCTAGCTTACATGAGGGTGTGATACTAACCTTATTAAAACATATAGGACTATGGCTAGGCTACATGAGGTGTGATACTAACCATTATAAAACAATATAGGACTATGGGCTAGGCTACATGAGGTGTGATACTAACCTTATTAAAAACATATAGGACTATGGCTAGGCTACATGAGGTGTGATACTAACCTTATTAAAACATATTAGGACTATGGGCTAGGCTACATGAGGTGTGATACTAACCTTATTAAAACATATAGGACTATGGGCTAGGCTACATGAGGTGTGATACTAACCTTATTAAAACATATAGGACTATGGGAGGCTACATGAGGTGTGATACTAACCTTATTAAAACATTATAGGCCTATGGGCTAGGCTACATGAGGTGTGATACTAACCATTATTAAAACATATATGGACTATGGGCTAGGCTACATGAGTTGTGTATACTAACCTTATTAAAACATATTTAGATAGGACTAGCTACATGAGGTGTTACTAACCTTATTAAAACATATAGGACACTAAGGCTACATGAGGTGTGATACTAACCTTATTAAAACATATAGGCCTATGGGCTAGGCTACATGAGGTGTGATACTAACCTTATTAAAACAATAGGACTTGGCTAGGCTACATGAGGTGTGATACTAACCTTATTAAAACATATAGGACTATGGCTAGGCTACATGAGGTGTGATACTAACCTTATTAAAACATATAGGACTATGGGCTAGGCTACATGAGGTGTGATACTAACCTTATTAAAAACATATAGGACATGGCTAGGCTACATGAGTGTGATACTAACCTTATTAAAACATATAGACTATGGGCTAGGCTAACATGAGGTGTGATACTAACCTTATTAAACATATAGGACTAGGGCTAGGCTACATGAGGTGTGATACTAACCTTATTAAAAACATATAGGGCTATGGGCTTAGGCTACATGAGGTGGTGATACTAACCTTATTAAAACATATAGGACTAGGCTACATGAGGTGTGATACTAACCTTATCAAAACATATAGGACTATGGGCTAGGCTACATGAGGTGTGATACTAACCTTATTAAAACATATAGGACTATGGGCTAGGCTACATGATATTGTCACCCATCAGACTAATCCAGTGCCTGGAGTGAGGGGCAAATTAATCACTACACACGCACATTCTGTTTGATCACATGATTCATCTAATAAAGTCCCAACATCAGTTTAAAGTACATTTCACAATTTGTTGTCTGTTCATATTGACATCTTATAGAGCACAAATGAGGGTATGATTATTTAACTCATTTTCAGCATAATTTTATGAAAATTTACTGAAGAGGTAATGTTTGTTAACCTATATTGTAATTATAATAGTGTGTTTATCAAAAGATCATGAACATCCTCTGTTGTCTGCCTTGAAACGGTGCTGTTAAAGATACTGCTTGTGTTTCGTCATCATGTGACTGCATGGGAAGATTGAAAAACATGTCACTCACTTCCTCTTCCTGTTAGTTTAATGTGAAAACAAGGTTCATCTAATTCTGTTTTTGTTTGATTTTCTAGGAAAATGAAGATGAAAAATAACATTTTGGCATTAAAATGTTGAGGAAAATGGCAATGATTTTTTTTATTTTTATCTATGTGTATATTAAGTATGGTAAGATATATATATACACAGATAAACACTTTACCAGGAATTCTCTAAAGACAATTGTATACAAATATTCGACTTTATAGGTCATTTTGATGAAAATACTGTAAAATAAAAAATATTTCAAGAAAGCAACTGATTTACATCACTAGTTTGTATGATTATGTTAACACAATTGTGTATTTCTATAAAAATAAGGAACATTTAAAAAACCGTTACAGACCCGTTTCTATATAATATCATATTTGTTAATGAATAGGAATGACTTCTGTATTAAAACCGAGCTCAGAATTAATATAGACAATATTGAGTCTGCTATTCAGGAAGGAAAACCTAACGTATCTGACATTAAAGGAAGACAGTTAAATCATATCCCATATAGTACATTAGATAATAAGGTATCGAGGAAGCTATAATTCTTTCTTGCTCTCACTGACATAATCTAAATTATATAACTGCCTTAATGTTGCTGGACCCCACAAAGAGTAGCTGCTGGCTTGGCAACAGGAACTAATGGGGATCCATAATAAACCCCAGGAAGAGTAGCTGCTGCCTTGGCAACAGGAACTAATGGGGATCCATAATAAACCCCAAGGAAGAGTAGCTGCTGCCTTGGCAAGCAGGAACTAATGGGTGATCCATAATAAACCCCAGGAAGAGTAGCTGCTGCCTTGGCACAGGAACTAATGGGATCCATAATAAACCCCAGGAAGAGTAGCTGCTGCCTTGGCAACAGGAACTAATGGGGTCCATAATAAACCCCAGGAAGAGTAGCTGCTGCCTTGGCAAGGAACTATGGGGATCCATAATAAACCCCAGGAAGAGTAGCTGCTGCCTTGGCAACAGGAACTAATGGGGCCATAATAAATACAAACACATCAACTTTGGAAGTCAAGAAAACCTTTTTTTCCTTCAAAACATTTCCTGCAACATTTTCTGAAATAATCTCTCAGTGAATTGTGAGCATGGATTATCTTTGATCAACTGCATTTATTGAAGAAGTTGTCATTCATGGAGGGGTTGTGATGGAGGGCTCAAATAAAAAATAAAGAAACAACATCAAATGTAATAAAATATCAACATCTTCATTATCCCCCACGTTTCTCCACCTCCTTTGGGAGGAGCCAGGCGGGGCCACAGTGCGGGTAAATACAGATTCTTCTTCACTGACATCAACGCCAATGAACACATAGATGGAAATCTAGAGGAACAAAACGGAAAACCAAAAGTATAAGATCCAGAAGTGAAACTTAAGCCTCTGATTGAGAACCATATCAGCCAAATGACAACCTAAACATAGAAACACGTAACATAGACTACACCCACCCAGCTTACAGTCCTGACCAACTAAACAAAGGAAATAAGGTCAGGAACGTGACATTATTAGACTTGCTTTAAATGAGAATGACAGATGTAAAACACACATTCTACGTGGATTTGGTCAGGTTGCAAAAAAGATGTGACATATTGCAGCGGTAAGGCAAAAACCTATTGTTTCTGAAAGACATGTGAGGTGCTCCGTGTTCCTGCTGGTAGCCTCCACAAGGACATGTGAGTGCTCCGTGTTCCTGCTGTAGCCCAACAAGGATATGGGGAAATATCCTGGAGTCTGGTGGAGATGGCTACAACCAGACTCCTTGGAAATCAGATGACAATCCTGCATGGAAAGAAACATGTCCTGCCTTGGAGTATGGTATCTATCTTGGAAATCAGATGACAAACCTGCATGGATTAGCAAGAGAAAACATGGTACGTGTTTTTAGACAATTGTAGTCAAGACGGCTACAGTTTACACCAGAGTATACAGGTTCCAGTACTCTACTACACTTCAGAAACTAATTGTAGTCAAGACAGCTACAGTTACCCCAGAGTATACAGGTTCCAGTACTCTAACTAAACACTTCACACAACTAATTGTTAGTCAAGACAGCTACAGTTTACACCAGAGTATACAGGTTCCAGTACTCTACTAACACTTCAACAACTAATTGTTGTCTAAAATTGAAGACCACGATCATTTGAATGAGATTTTGGTGCTAGGCAGTAATATAAACATGCACACAGTCCAGTAAGTTTCCCAAAATCCCCAGTTTTCAAAAATCCTGATGGAGGATTCCAGATTTCCTGCTTTTTCCTTCCTGATTCCGTGAATCTCCCAACCGGGTTTTCAAAGAATGTGGGAGTTACCAGATCTTTGCATCTACCTGGGACAGACTCACCACACGTCTGTATTATAGAACGAGCTCCCTAAGTAACAAATGAGATGACAACTGGACCGACCGGCTCGATTCGGTCTTATGTATCAATATTGAAATTGTGTTTTTTACATTGGATAAAGTAGAGACTCAGAGCTAGAAAATGGTATATCATCACTACAGTTGAGGAACAATGGGAAAGTAATTCTGCTTTGAAAGTTGATAAACTTGTAACACCACTTTTAAAAAATGGCGTTGAATGTTTGGTACACCTACCTGAGAGCTCTTTGTCTACCCTCATTCAGCATCGACCCCACCCATCTCTTTAAGGATTCACATGTGAGGCCATGTGCTAAACAGAGTGAGTACAGTACTGGCTAAACAAACACAGATGACAAGACGTTTATCGACATGTCTGTAGACAGTTGTCGCATTGACATCATGAACATATTTTAGTCTGACATCCATTTTTTTGTTGCCGTTATGAAAAGTATAAACGCAAAAATGACACTGCATAATATTAGGCAGCCTGTGGTCCCAAAATAGCGTGACAGGTGTATATTAACACTATGATTGGAATGATCTGAGAAATTGGTGGTGGTCCATAACGTGACAGTTATTTCAACACTATGAGGTTGGAATGATTCTGAGAAATTGAAAATGATGATACCCTCTTAAAGATCGGACCCTTTTTTTCAATGTTTGTTCTAAAATGACATGTCCAAATCTAACTGTCTGGAGCTCAGGACCGAAGCAGGGATATGCAGTTTTCTTGATACCATTACAGCGACGCTTTGAAGTTTGTGGAAATGTGAATGAATGTAGGAGAATATACACATTAGATCGGGAAAAAATAATACAAACCCAACAGTGATTCTTCCCATCTTTGAAATTACAAGAGAAAGGCCATAATGGTATTACGATGGTGCTGTTTACAGATACTGCTTGTTTGTCATCATGTGACTGCCGGGAAGATTAAAACATGTCACCACCCTTTTCTTTAATGTTTAATGTGAAAACAAGGTTCATTTAATTCTAATTTGAGATGAATAAAAACATTTAGGCTTAAAGTAAATACATGGAAGCAAGGTGTTAAGTTGTAAACAGAGTATGAACTCAAAGAATGCAGAGAAAAGCTCAAACCGGTTTATTCTCCCCACTGGATTCTGCTTCTATATACCATAGCTTGTACAAAACAAACAATAATTTATATGTCAAGACAAAGGTAGGGTGTGACTTCTCAGAAATGTTCATCTGTTCCCCAGAACTCCCTGTTGGTCTGTTGTTGAGCGGCTGGTATCACCCTCCCCCCCATTATCCCCACGTTGTTCCACCTCCGCTTCTGGGAGGAACCAGGCGGGGCCACAGATCAGGTAAGTACAGATTCTTTCTCCAGTGACGTCAACGTGATACTACCTCTGTTACACTGAACACAGTATCCTAGATCTAGAGGAACTTGATTTACAAACAGCAGAATGTTCTGAGGTGTGATGATTGGGGATGTGGTGTTCCAGCTTCCACTGCCAACAAGGAACACAACTGCTCTACACATTGCATTGGTGTCAACCATACTTTAATTCAGTCTAATCCAGCTGAACCAGTTATACCTGTTGTAAATGTTGTTTTATCATAACAAACTGTCTAAAGTTTCCTGACATATATTTGAGACTTTAACAGTTAAATCAGTATTTCTGATGTTTTCTTGTTTTGTTTGTTCATATCATGTTTTGACCTCCAGACTCCTCCATCTCATCCCACCAACTCTGTCGTCCACCAGGTCCCAATGCAGCCTCCACACCACTGCAGTAACAGCCACATCTCCCATCACAAAGCTCAGAACTATTCTGAATGTGTTTAATGTCCTGTACAGCACTTGGTATTCATCACTGTTGAGACAATGTTACTAGCTGATAACATGTAATGACATTTCCAACCTAACCAACCCTCTGATTCTTCTCATTCAGGAAGTACCATCCAGGATCCTGTGGCAACGTCATGTGAAAACAGCATTGACCCTGATCACCACCAACCAGGGCTCCACATGCAATGCAGTGAACAGCATTGACCTGATCACCACCAACAGGGCTACACAGCGGTATCCTCGATGCCCAGGCTTCGCTCAAGTTTAACTAAAGGTGATTTGGAAGGATCCCAGTGAGCAAAATTGACATAGTTGTTGTATTTATGTTTTTTCAAGGTCTTTTTGATCATAGGATGGCCTCCCGAGAGAGCACACAGGCAGCAAAGAGCACTTTGATGTGATTGGCTGGTTCACAGGAGTAATACTGGCTAAACAGAAAGGGATGATGGATCTGACAGAGACCCTTTTTTTATGGAATGATGTCAGGTTAATATTGTAAATAAAAACAGGTGAAATGTACAGAATGACTTGTTTGTCAATTAATAACACAACCAAACTGTGTTTTAATACATGGAAAATTTGATTAGTCACAAGGTTACAATAACACAAAAACATTTATGGAATGACTAGACTAGTCAAAGTATATGGAATACCTTGAGCAGTAAATGCATGATACTGACTTGGACTTCAACATGAGACAGTCATTAGTTTATCAGTCCTGCCTCTAGAACACATTCCCCTGTCAGTGGCACTAGGAGTGAAGGGCCCGACAGGCATACTGCAAATTCTAAATGTAATACCAAAATTACTGTAATAACTTAAGGTATTATGTAATTTCCCCCCATTTATACTTAGTATCAAAAGTCTGTTTATCAACGATCATGAACATCATCTGCCTTAAAACGGTGCTGTTTAAGATACTGCTTGTGTTTATCATATAAACACGAGAAGATTAAAAACATGTCACCGAGGCGGAGGTGACAACGGTAGATAGCTAGCCGTAAACTGGTAGACAGTGTCCATTCGTCCCGCGGTCAGCCACTTTTTTCTGTCGGTCTATTACAGAAGGCAATTGCAGATGTTGGCAGGCGGGAGCGAAGGACACTCTCTGCTAGCATGCTAGCTAGCTAGCACACGGTGTCCCTAACTAGCAAGCTAGCAAGTTAGCTAACACAACTGTGTATTCAAGCCTCCCACCTGCTCTGCTGCGGGAGGCGGGGGTGACAGGTAGACAGTGTCCTTCGCACCTTTCTGTTGGGCACGGTTTTCTCTGATCACAGCAGTAGAGAGGCAGGGCGATACCATGTGCTTGGCTAACTAGCAAGCTAGCCATCAAAGTTTAGCTAATAGAAGCTAGCTGGTTAGCTAGAACATGGTGTCGCTGGCAAACTCCCAACCTGCTGTTGCCATCGAGCGGGAGCGACCGGTAGGACAGTGTCCTCTGCCCCAGCCTGACAGTGGCACATTTTTCCCACATTTCTGTTTAATGACAGTGAGTGCAGGTGTTCGTGCAGGTGGTTCCGTGAAGGACACTGTACAAAACATAAAAATTACTCCGACTAATACTTTTATTACCTCTTTTGACCCAAATTCAAAAATCTCCAAGCAAAGGTGGCGTACTTTTCTTGTGCATCTGTAACAAGCAAGCAGAGCCAGAAACCAGCGAGCAGTCTTAAATTTGGCTGATGTAGCTGGCAAGGTAACTGATTGACTCAACAGAAAAAAAACTACACAGTGTTTATTCCCCACTGTTGAAGCTAGTAGTGAAACTGACATTAACGTTCAAGCTAATGTTTCATTCCCGTCTCGACTGTTGCAAATGCCAAAATAAGCGAACAAAAAACACAAATAGTCTGGGTGCATGTAAAACCTCTGGCCATCTCAAACTGACATGTAACGTTAGTGTTGTATGGTTCATCCGTCTTAAAGACTGAGGTGAATAAACTAGCTAGCTTGTAGCTACGGACAGCCAAGTTCAGGTCTAGCCATCCAGCCTAGCCTTCTAGCATATTGTCAGATAGGGCAGCAGGTTAGCCTAGAGCGTGGGTAAGTAAATGAAGGTCTCTGGATTAATCCTGAACAAATGATGTGAAAAAGTCGTCAATGTGCCTTAACAAGCACTTAACCCGAGCTCTGGATAAGAGTGTCTGCTAAATGATGTAAATAGTGCTGTAACAATAGCAACAACATCATTTGCATCTAACAGCTTTCCACAGTTGGTAGCGTTATAGCCAGAGCTTAGCAAAACGTTGTCTAATTGGCGTATTTATTGCTCAATCCACTAGATCTGAATCGGGGCCTGGCGTTTTATGTCCCTGCATAAAAAAATCAAAAGTTTCAATGGATTGAGTAACAGGTTTGGGCGACCAAAAAAATCTATTCTTCCTGATTCTTTTCCAAATAATTTTGGGAAGTTACCAGATGTCTTTGCATCTGACCTGGGACAGAAATCACCCACGGTCTGTGTTATAGAACGAGCTCATAAGTAACAAATGAGATGACATACTGGGACAGCCGGCTCGATGTCGGTCTTATGTATCAATATTAGAAATTGTGTTTTTTAATTGGATAAAAAGTAGGAGACCTCAGAGCTAGAAAATGGTATATCAGACACTACAGTTGAGGAACAATGGCGAAGTAATTCTGCTTTGAAAGTTTGATAAAATTAACACACACTTGAGGTAATGGGGCCTGTGAATGTTTTGGTTACACTACTGGAGAGCTCTCTTTAGTCTACCCCAGTTCAGTATCGAACTCCCATCCATCTCTTTAAGGCATCCATGTGAGGCCATGTGCATAACAGTGAGCTACCAGTAGTGTTAGTAAACAACCAAAGATTTCAAGACTAAAGCTGGTTTATACTACCATCTATTGACATGTCTGTTAGACAGGTTGTCGCATTGACATCATGAACATTATATTGTAGTCTGACATCAAACTTGTAGTTGGTCGTTTATTGAAAAAGTATAAATACAAAAAGAACAGACATCATGACATCAGCAGCCTGGTGGTTCCAATATTAGCATAACTGGTGTATCATTTATATTCCTAACCCCACTAGAGGTTGTACAGATAAATTACTGGAAATAACAATACTGAGAAATGTGTGTAAATGATCGATAATGCCCCCTTTGAGGGGCAACACCAGATCCCAAATGGAGTGCATTTCACAAAATCTGCTTCACAATTGCGGTTATCTAGTGTTTTTTTTAATACTTCAATTTGTGGAGGTGAACTATTCTTTTAAAAGCTCATGTTTGAGCATTTTTTATGAAAGTTAAACTGAGAGGAATAGTTTATGTTATAACCTATATTGTAATTTAATTGTCTGTGTTTATCAAAAATCATGAACATCTCTGTTGTCTGTCCTTAACAGTGCTGTTACAAGATACTGCTTGTGTTTCGTCATCATGTGACTGCATGGGAAGATTAAAAACATGTCACCACCCTTTTCCTTTATGTTAGTTTAAGTGTGAAAACAAGGTTTATCTAATTCTAATTTTGAAGACGAATAAACATTAGGCATTAAAGTAAATAACATCGAAGCAAGGTGGTTTAAGTTGTAAACAGAGTGATACTCAAACGAATGCAGAGGAAAAGCTCAAACCGGGTTTATTTCA
>NW_019945961.1:11800-14438 GCF_002910315.2 Salvelinus sp. IW2-2015 | reverse complement strand
ATTGACATCATGAACATTATATTGTAGTCTGACATCAAACTTGTAGTTGTCGTTATGAAAAAGTATAAATACAAAAAGAACAGACATCATGACATCAGCAGCCTGGTGGTTCATATTAGCATAACTGGTGTATATTTATATTCCAACACTATGAGGTTGGAATAATACTGGAATAACAATACTGAGAATGTGTGTAAATGATGATAATGCCCTTTGAGGGGAACACCAGATCCCAAATGAGTGCATTTCACAAATCTGTTCACATCTTATCTAGTGTTTTTAATACTTCATTTGTGGAGGTGAACATTCTTTTAAAACTCATTTTGAGCATTTTTTATGAAAGTTAACTGAAGAGGAATAGTTTATGTTATATAACCTATATTGTAATTCTAATTGTCTGTTTTTCAAAACATCATGAACATCCTCTGTTGTCTGTCTAGAAACGGTGCTGTTACAGATACTGCTTGTGTTTGTCATCATGTGACTGCACGGGAAGATTAAAACATGTCACCACCCTTTTCTTTATGTTAGTTTTAATGGGAAAACAAGGTTAATTTAATTCTAATTCTGAAGARGAATAAAAACATTTAGGCATTAAAGTAAATACATCGAAGCAAGGTGTTAAGTTGTAAACAGAGTGAACTCAAACGAATGCAGAGAAAAGCTCAAACCGGGTTTATTCACCCCACTGGATTCTGCATCTATATACCATAGCTTGTACAAAACCAAACAATCATTTATATGTCAAGACAAAGGTAGGGGGGTGACTTCTCAGAAATGTTCATCTGTTTCCCAGAACTGCCTGTTGGTCTGTTGTTGAGCGGCTGGTATCACCCTCCCCCCCATTATCCCCCACGTTGTTCCACCTCCGCTTCTGGGAGGAACCAGGCGAGGCCACAGATCAGGTAAGTACAGATTCTTCTCCAGTGACGTCAACGTGATACTACCTCTGTTACACTGAACACGTATCCTAGATCTAGAGGAACTTGATTTACAAACAGCAGAATGTTCTGTAGGTGTGATGATTGGGGTGATGTGTGTTCCAGCTTCCACTGCCAACAAGGAACACAACTGCTCTACACATTGCATTGGAGTCAACCATACTTTAATTCAGTCTAATCCAGCTGAACCCAGTTATACCTGTTGTAAATGTTGTTTTATCATAACAAACTGTGTCTAAAGTTTCCTGACATATATTTGAGACTTTAACAGTTAAATCAGTATTTCTGATGTTTTCTTGTTTTGTTTGTTCATCATGTTTTGACCTCCAGACTCCTCCATCTCATCCCACCAACTCTGTCAGTCCACCAGGCCACTGCAGTAACAGCCATATCTTCCCATCACAAAGCTTCAGTACTTTCTCAATGGGTTGTAAGTCCTGTACAGCACTTGGTATTCATTACTATTCAGACAATGTTATAGCTGATATCATGTAATGACATTTCCAACCTAACCAACCCCCTCTGATTCTTCTCATTCAGGAAGTACCATCCAGGATTCAGTGGCAACATCAATGTGAAACAGCATTGAGCCCTGATCACCACCAACCAGGGCTACACAGCGGTATCCTTCGATGCCCAGGCTTCGCTCAAGTTTAACTAAAGGAGATTTGGAAGGATCCCAGTGAGCAAAATTGAGTTGTTGTATTTATGTTTTTTCAAGGTCTTTTGATCATAGGGATGGCCTCCCGAGAGAGCACACCAGGCAGCAAAGAGCACTTTGATGTGATTGGCTTGGGATGTTCAGGCAGGAGTAATTATCTGGCTAAACAGAAGGATGATGGATCTGACAGAGAACGTTTTTTATGGAATGATGTCAGGTTAATATTGTAAATAAAAGGTGAAATGTACAGAATGACTTGATTGTCAATTAATAAACACCAAACTGTTGTTTTAATACATGGAAGAATTTGATTAGTCACAGGTACAATACACAAAACATTTATGGAATGACTAGACTAGTCAAAGTATATGGAATAACTTGAGCAGTAAATGCATGATACTGACTTGGACTTTCAACATGAGACAGTCATTAGTTTATCAGTCCTGCCTCTAGTAACACATTGCGCCCTTGTCAGTGGCACTAGGAGTGAGGGCCCGACAGGCATACTGCAAATTATAATGTAATAACCAAAAATTTACTGTAATAACTTAAGGTATTATGTATTTCCCCCATTTTATTTAAGTATCAAAGTCTGTTTATCAAACGATCATGAACATCATCTGCCTTAAAAAGGTGCTGTTTAGATACTGCTTGTGTTTATCATATAAATGCACGAGAAGATTAAAAACATGTCACCGAGGCGGAGGTGACAACGGTAGATAGTACGCCGTAAACTGGTAGCAGTGCTTTTGTCGCGGAACTTTTTTTGTCGGTCTATTACAGAAGGCAATTGCAGATGTTTGGCAGGCGGGAGCGAAGGACACTCTCTGCTAGCATGCTTAGCAAGCTAGCACACGTGTCCCTAACTAGCAAGCTAGCAAGTTAGCTAACACACTGGGTATCTCAAGCTCCCACCTTCTCTGCTTGCGGGAGGCGGGGGTGACAGGTAGACAGTGTCCTTCGCACCTTCCTGTTGGGCACGGTTTTCTCTGATACACAGCAGTAGAGAGGCAGGGCGACCATGTGCTTGGCTAAG
>NW_019945961.1:5685-11111 GCF_002910315.2 Salvelinus sp. IW2-2015 | reverse complement strand
AATCCCCGAACAGATGATGTGAAAAGTCTGTCAATGTGCCCTTGAACAAGACACTTAACCCGAGCTCTGGATAAGAGTGTCTGCTAAATGATGTAAATAGTGCTGTAACAATAGCAACATCATATTGCTATCTAACAGCTTTCCACAGTTGGTGTAGCGTTAGAGCCAGAGCTATCCAAAACAGTTGTCTAATGCTGCTATTTATGCCTCAATCACACTAGATCTGAATCGGGCCTGGCGTTTTATGTCCCTGCATAAAAATATCAAAACGTTTCAAAATCTTATTCCTTCCTGATTCTTTTCAAAGAATTTTTGGAAAGTTACCAGATTTTTGCATCTACCTGGGACAGAACTCACCCACGTCTGTGTTATAGACCGAGCTCCCTAGGTAACAATGAGATGACAACTGGGACCTACTGGCTCTATTCGGTCTTATGTATCAATATTAGAAATAGAGTAGAGTAGAGTAGAAAAGTAGAGACTCAGAGCTAGAAAATGGTTTATCATACACTACAGTTGAGGAACAATGGGAAAGTAATTCTGCTTTGAAAGTTGATAAACTTGTAACACCACTTTTGAGGTAATGGGCCTTGAATGTTTTGGTACCTACTGGAGAGCTCTTCTTTGTCTACCCCCATTCAGTATCGACCCCACCCATCTCTTTAAGGATTCACATGTGAGGCCATGTGCTAAACAGAGGGAGTAGTGTACTAAACAACCAAAGATTTCAAGACTAAAGACTGGTTTATACTACATCTATTGACATGTCTGTAGACAGTTGTCGCATTGACATCATGAACATTATATTGTAGTCTGACATCAAACTTGTAGTTGTCGTTATGAAAAAGTATAAATACAAAAACGATCCAAATTAGCATAACTGGTGTGTGTGTATATATATATATGTATATATGGAGTTTTGAAATCGAATATATATATATATATATATATATATATTTCCACACTATGAGGTTGGAATAATACTGGAATAACAATACTGAGAAATTGAGTAAATGATGATAATGCCCTTTGAGGGAACACCAGATCCTAAATGAGTGCATTTCACAAATCTGTTCACATTGACATCTTATCAAGTGTTTTTAATACTTATAATTGTGGAGGTGGAGCACAAAATGGGGGTAAGATACTTTTAAACCTCAATTTGAGCATTTTTTATGAAAGTTAACTGAAGAGGTTAAGTTTGTGTTAAGAAACGCAGTTTGGCAGGTCATGTTTCGGAGAACGCATGACTCAGCCATTGCCTCTCGAGCCTTGGGGAGAAAAAGGGGGTAAAATAAGACCTCTGGAAATTTCTGCCTGTTTTAGGATGACGTTTTGGGATGGAGTTTTGGAGTGGAGTTTTGGTGTAGAGTTTGAGTTGATTGTTTTACGGGTGGAGTTTTGAAATCGAATTTCAGGATGGAGTTTTGGCCTGCAAAATGAGTCAATAGACCAATAAGAAAGAGATTCCCAAGTGAACACCCAAATGAGTGCATTTCACAATTTCTTTCTGTTCACATTGACATTTTATCAAATGTCATTTGATAAAATTTTAATTGTGGTGGAGCATAAAATGGGGGTAAGATTTTCATTTTGATTTTTTTTAATGAAAGTTATCTGAAAAGGTAAAGTTTGTTATAATATATAATCTAATTCTAATAGTATCAAAACATCCTCTGTTGTCTGTCTAGAAACGGTGCTGTTAAAGATACTGCTTGTGTTTGTCATCATATGTGACTCACCACCTGGATTCGGTCTTATGTAGCAAAATTTGAAATTGTGTTTTTTATATTGCATAAAAGCAGAGACTCAGGGCTAGAAAATGGTATATCATACACTGCATTTGAGCAACAATGGGAAAGTAATTGCTTTGAAAGTAGACCAACTTGTAAACTCACTTTTGAGAAAATGGCCTTTGAATGTTTTGGTATCTAGTGAAGAGCTCTTCTTTGTCTACACCCATTCAGCATCGTTCACACCCTCTTACTCTTTAGCCCCACCCATCTCGTTTCGTTCTCGGAGCGCACAATTGACGCTCTGGCCGATGATTTATTTACCTTTGGATAACATCTGCTGGCAACAATTTCATTGCGCTTTTTTTGCAGATGTTTACTGGCCCCGACCATATTTAACGGTTGTGGTACACATGTCACGTAACGTTAGCTAATGAGCCAGCCAGCTAACTTTAGCTAGTTAAACAACAATGAACAGTGCCAACAATGCCACAGTGCTGGGAGCTAACATACCAGGTTCAATGTTAGGCTCTAACTAGAAAAGCAAATGGCTCTGGAATACGAATAATGATGTCAGCTAGGAAGCCAGCCAGCTAACATTAGCAAGCTAGCTAACAGTAGACTTTAGCTTAAGACATAAAGACATAGCTAGCTAGGTAAAAAAAATGAACCTAGCTAGGTAAACAAAGAGTAAGTTCACACACGTAATGTAAAGTTAGCTAATGAGCCAGCCAGCTAAAAAATATATTTTTTATCAATCGGCTCTCCTGTGAAGTCGTGACTTGTGACATGTGCTTCCTGAATTGGGTCACCTATGACTGCATGGGAAGTTTAAAAACATGTCGCTGATAAACCCCACAGAAGAAGAGACGGGGCAACAATGGTAGCTAGCTAGTTGTACACCGGTAGACAGTGTGTCCCACCTATTGGGGACTGTTTTCCCTCAGTTCTGTTAACAACGGGGAGTGCAGGTGTTTGGCAGGCTGGAGAGAAGGACACTCTATGCTAGCCAGCTAACTAGCATGCTAGCTAGCACACAGTGCCCCTTTAAACTAGGCAAGCTAGCTAAACAACACAGTGTCGTTCCAGCCTCCCACTCTGCTGTGCTAGTGAGAGGGGGCAATTGGTAGAACAGTGTCATTTGCCCCCACCAGTTGGGGGAAAAAAATATATTCGCGCGTAGAACAGCATGTAGGGAGCAAGGCGACAACCTGTGCTTGCTAACTAGCAAGCTGGCACAAACGTCCTCACTACCTAGCAGCTAGAGAGTTATGGGATACCATCCCATGGGTGTCACCCCAGCCTGCCCACCTGCTTTGCCATTTGGGAAAAGTGGGAGCGACCGGTAGGACAGTTTGCCTCTGCCCCCGCCTGTTCAGCACTGTTTTCCACAGTTCTCTTAACGGCAGTGAGGGCAGGGTATCGGCAGGCGTCGCGAAGGGGACTGAAAAATGGTAAATAACTCACTTAAATACTTTCATTTTCCCTTCTTATGACCCAATATTAAAAGTCTCACAAGCAAAGTCGTACTTTCTCCCAGACGTAGAGCAAGCAGAACCGGAACTGGTACTCTTTAGATGAACTGATAAGCTGCAAGGGTAACTGCTGTTTGACTTAACAGAGGAAAAACTTACACTAGTGTTTAGATTACCAGTGCTGAGCTAGTAGTGAAAACTCAAATCAAATGTTTATAGTCAACATGCGCCAAAACAACAGGTGTAGACCATACAATGAAATTGCTTACTTTACGAGCCCCTATACAACAATGCAGTTTAAAAGAAAGTACAGATATTTAATAAGAGATAAAAGTAACAAGTAATTAAAGAGCAGCAGTTGAAAATATAACAATAGCGAGGACTATATACAGGGGGCACCGATACAGAGTCAATCGCTGGAGGCATCGGTTAGTTGAGGTTAGTATGACAGTTAGGTAGAAGTTATTAAAGTTGACTATGCTTAGTTTTGGACAACAGAGAGTAGCAGCAGGTTTTGTAAAAAGAAGGGGTGGGAGGGGATGGTGTTTTTGGCGCACTGCAAATAGTCATGGGTAGTCTTTTAGACAAGAAGTTCAAGAGTCTTATGGCTTGGGGTGGAAGCTGTTTTAGAAGATACTCTTGACCTAGACTTGGCACTCTGTACCACTTGCCGTGCAGGTTAGCAGAGATAACAGTCTAAGTCTAGGGTATGGCTGGGGCCTGCCAATTTTAAGTGCCTTCCTCTGACACCGCCTGGTAGAGGTCCTGGATGGCAGGAAGTGATGTACTTGGCAGTTCGCCACTAACAGCCTCTGTAATGACCGTTGTGGAGCGGACGTCGAGCTCTCCAGTTGCCATATCCCAGGCAATTGATTGCAACTAGTCAGATGCCTCTCGATGGTGAGCTGTAGTTCTTTTTGGGATCTGAGGACCCGCCAATTCTTTCAGTCTCCTGAGGGGGAATATGTTTTGTTTTGTCCCTCTCAGGGACTGTTTTTGGTGTGCTTGGGACCATGATGAGTTTGTTGTTATGTGGACACTTCACTCTTCAAAGCTTCTCAAAACCTTGCTCCACTACAGCACCCGTCGAGATTGAGAATGGGGAGTGCTCGGTAACCTCCTTTTCCTGTAGTCCACAATCATCTCCTTTGTCTGATCACGTTTGAGGGAGAGGTTGTTGTCCTGGCACCACATGGCCACGAGTCTCTTACCTCCTCGCCTATAGGCTGTCTCGTCTGGTTGTCGGTGATCAGGCAAAATTTAAATGAATTGGATGTTGAATTTGTACCTGGCCGTGCAAGTATGAGTGAACAGGAGTACAGGAGGGGACTGAGCACGAAACCCCTTGAGAGGCCCTTGTGTTTGAAATGATATCAGGCGTGAGACGTATGTTTGCTACCTAGCCTGTTACCGATGTTCAGGAAGTCCAGATACCAGTTATAGAGGGAGGCATGTTAGTCCAGGTCACTAGTCTTAGCTGTTGTCTGTAGTCAAGAATAGCATTCTCACATAGGTGTTCCTTTTATCCAGGTGGGAAAGGGCAGTGTGAGATGCAATGGAGTTGCAATTCATTGTAGATCTGTTGGCGGCGGTATGGCAAATTGATGGGCAGGGTTCTGGATGTATGGTGTGATGTGGCCATGGACCAGCCTTTCAAAGCACTTCATAGCTACAGACATGAAGTGCTGCTATGGGTCGGTAGGTCGTTTTAGCAGGTTGCCTTAGTGTCTTGGTGCACAGGGACTATGTGGATCTGCTTAAACATGTGTGATATTTACAACTCGACAGGGAGAGGTTGAAAAAATGCCAGGTGGAGACATTTGCAGTTGGGGTCACGCATGACATTCGCTCGCAGGATAAACGTGCCTGGTTATCCATCGGTCCCTGTGGCCTTGTGAATGTTGACCTAGTTTAAAGTTCTTACTATCATCAGTGCGCAGAGCGTGATCCACACAGTTCTTTGACGACAGCTGGTATGCTCTCATGCATGTTTCATTTTTATTTGCCTCAAAGCGAGCATAGAAGTAGTTTAGCTACGGTCTTGGTAGCTCGTGTCACTGCGGTAGCTTTCCGTTTGTGATTTTCCCTTGTAGTCTGTAATGGTTTTGAGGAAAGCCCTTCCAACATCTGACGAAGCTTCAGAGCCAGTTGTTAGTTACGATTCGATCTTTGTCCTGTATTGAACTTTTGCCTGTTTGATTGGCTCGTCGTGAGGGAC
>NW_019945961.1:3927-5286 GCF_002910315.2 Salvelinus sp. IW2-2015 | reverse complement strand
CTTTGCCTGTTTGATGGTTCGTCGGAGGGCATAGCGGGATTTCTTATAGGCTTCCGGGTTAGAGTCCCGCTCCTTGAAAGCGGCAGCTCTAGCCTTTAGCGCAGTGCGGATGCTGCCTGTAATCCATGGCTTCTGGTTGGGGTATGTATGTACGGTCACTGTGGGGACGACGTCATCGATGCACTTATTGATAAAGCCAGTGACTGATGTGGTGTTCTCCTCAATGCCATCAGAGGAATCCCAGAACATATTCCAGTCAGTGCTAGCAAAACTGTCCTGTAGCTTAGCATCTGCTTCATCTGAACACATTTTTATTGATCTAGTCACTGGTGCTTCCTGCTTTAATTTTTTGCTTGTAAGCAGGAATCAGGAGGATGGAATAATGGTCAGATTTGCCAAATGGAGGGCGAGGGAGAGCTTTGTATGCGTCTCTGTGTGTTTAGTAAAGGTGGTCTAGAGTTCCTTCTCCTCTGGTTGCGCATTTAACATGCGGATAGAAATTTGGTAAAACGGATTTATGTTTCCCTGCATTAAAGTCCCCGGCTACTAGGAGCGCTGCCTCTGGGTGAACGTTTTCTTGTTTGCTTATGGAGGAATACAGCTCATTCAATGCTGTGTTAGTGCCAGCCTCTGACTGTGGTGGCATGTAAACAGCTTCAAATAATACAAATGAAAACTCTAGGTAGATGGTTTGGTCTTCCGGTACAGCGTATAACCAGCCGCCCCTTGTCTTACCAGAGGCTGCTGTTCTATCCTGCCGGTACAGCGTATAACCAGCCGCCCCTTGTCTTACCAGAGGCTGCTGTTCTATCCTGCCAGTACATCGTATAACCAGCCGCCCCTTGTCTTACCAGAGGCTGCTGTTCCATCCTGCCGGTACAGAGTATAACCAGCCAGTTGTATGTTGATGTTGTTGTAGTTCAGCCACGACTTCGTGAAGCAGAAGATATTGCAGTCGTGAAAGTCTTGAAGGGGAAAAAATAGAGGATTATGCTAGTCTGTGGTGAGAAATCGCAGTCCTGATGTCTAGAAATTATTTTGGGTCATGAGAGACGGTAGCGGCAACATAATGTACAAAACAATAAGTTACAAACAACGCAAGTAAGCGAACAAAAAAAACACAATTAGCCCGCTCATTTCAAACTTTTTTGTTTTATGTCCCTGTTTAAAAATAGCAAAAAAGTTTCAATGATTGAGTGACAGGTTGGCGCCAAAAAGTATGTATCTCTTCTGCATTGTGTGTAGACAGCCTCGTCTCATAGACTAGATGTACTGTGTCATGTAGACAGCCTGGTCTCATAGACTAGATGTACTGTGTCATGTAGACAGCCTGGTCTCATAGACTATATGTACTGTGTC
>NW_019945961.1:0-1482 GCF_002910315.2 Salvelinus sp. IW2-2015 | reverse complement strand
AACCGAAGAAACAACTTCTCACAGATGACAGTTCTTAATAACATGTATACAATAATTATGTTGTTCGAAAAGGTTAGTTTGGTTGGTTCTAGGTTAGTTTGGTTGGTTTTGTGCATGCTACCTGTGCTGTGAAAAATGTCTGTGCTTTTTTCTATTTGTTGGTGAGCTAACATAAATATACGTGGTGTTTTCCCTGTAAAACATTTAAAAAATCAGACATGTTGGCTGGATTCACAAGATGTGTATCTTTCATTAGCTGTATTGGACTTGTTAATGTGTGAAAGTTAAATATTTAAAAAATATATATTTTGAATTTCGCGCCCTGCACTTGAAGTGGCTGTTGTCATAGGTGTACCGACGCCGGGCTGAAGCCATAAGAAGTTAACAGTTGTATTTGTTTTTACAGATGCCATACAAGGTTGTTATTATGGCAAATGAAAGTTCACATGTTAGAGAAGGCATTTCTGCCCAAAAACGCATTTTGATTAAAAAAAACAATTTTACGTTCAAACGGCTCACCTGTGAAGTCGTGACTTGCGACATATGCCTAGTTTCCTGAATCGGGTCACAAATGTACACTGAGTGTACAAAAAATGATGAACACCTGCTCTTTCCATAACATAGATTGACCAGGTGATTCCAGGTGGAAGCTATAATCCCTTATTGATGTCACCTGTTAACTTCCTCTTTGTGGTGAAAATGCCAGAGTGAAGGGTTGGATCATAAATAACCTTCCAAAAACATTAAAAAGAGGAAGAAAGATGTCAGGAACAGAATGAATAAGGGATGAAGAGGACGTTATACACAACAGTCTGGTCTACAAGTCTGCGTACTATGTAGTGCACAATATAGAAAATAGGGTGCCATTAAGAACACATATCAAGTATCCGTATTGGTGGATAGAGCCATGAAACATCCTGTCACCTGCTGTGGGCCACAGACATAGAACAGAGAGGGAGAGGGTGGAGACCCCATTAGACACATTGCATGAGTGTTTGGGTATGTAGCAGGCAGGTCCACTGGTGCATGGTGTTGGAAGAACATGGAAGAACAAGAACATTGTTCCATTATTTATTAATATGTGACTTTGTTATTATTATTATTAAAGCAATAAGCATAGGTTAATAATTGGTCCCACTTTTTTTTTAATTAAGCATAAGCCTACTGCAAATCACATGACATGTTTCTAATAAAACTAATGAAGAATACTTTTACAGAGTACAATATGTCTACATCCTCTCCTCTAAATCTAAACACAACAATTATTTGTCTTTTTCTTCCTCCTCTATCTCTCTCTGACACTAAGGCTCTTTCTCAATTAGTATTTCCTAGATTCCTCTCCTCCTATCTCCTCTCCTCCTGGCAACCCTATTAGAGGAGGTCCATGGTCACTCCCCTAGGATTCTATTCTCCTATGTGTTTTGAGACAGAGTCTGTAATACCACTATTTCACTACTATGGTGAGTTTTTCTCTCACTTTAA
>NW_019945960.1:34302-36834 GCF_002910315.2 Salvelinus sp. IW2-2015 | reverse complement strand
CCCTCTGTTGCCCTGCATTACACCACACATAGCATAAAACTACCAGTCTCTACTTATGAACCCCTGCATTACACCATCACATAGATAACTACAGTCCACTGTATGAACCCCTGCATACACATCAACATAGATAACTACAGTCCTACTGTATGAACCCTGCATTCACCATCACATAAGATAACTACAGTCCTATGTATGAACCCCTGCATTACACCATCACATAGATAACTACAGTCTTACTGTATGAAACCCTGCATTACACTCACATAGATAACTCAGTCCTTACTGTATGAACCCCTGCATTACACCATCACATAGATAAACTACAGTCCCTACTGTATAGAACCCCATGCATTACACCATCACATAGATAACTACAGTCCTACTGTATGAACCCCTGCATTACACCATCAAACATAGATAACTACAGCCCTACTGTATGAACCCTGCATTACACCATCACATAGATAACTACAGCCTACTATATGAACCCCTGCATTAAAACATCACATAGATAACTGCAGTCCTACTGTATGAACCCTGCATTACACATCACATAGATAACTACAGCCCTACTGTTATTTAACCTTTAATTTAACTAGGCAAGTCAGTTAAGAACTTCTTATTTTCAATTCACGGCCTAGGAACATTGGGTTAACGTCCTTGTTCAGGGGCGAGATGACAGATTTTTTCATTTTTACCTCGTCAGCTCAGGGATTCGATCTTGCCACCTTTCAGTTACAAGTCCAACACTCTTAAGCAACAGTCCCCTGCATTACACCAATCACGTACAGTACCTGTCAAAAGTTTGGACACACCTACTCATTCAAGGGTTTTTTTCTTTATTTTTAACTATTTTCTGCAGATAATAGAACAATAGTGAAGACGTCAAAACTATAAAATAACAATATGGAATCATGTAGTTCGCAAAAAAGTGTAGCCCTTAAACAGCCTGGAAGTGTGATTGGGTCATTGTCCCGTTGAACAAATTTTGGTAGTCCCACAAAGCACAAACGAAGATGGATGGCATATCGCTGAAGGATGCTGTGGTAGCCATGCTTTGTTAAGTGTGCCTTGAATTCTAAATAAATCACAGACAGTGTCACCAGGAAAGCACTCCACATCATCACACCTCCTCCATGCTTTCACGGTGGGAACCACAACATGCGGAGATCACCCGTTCACCTACTCTGCGTCTCACAATACACGGCAGTTGGAACCAAAAATCTCACACTTGGACTCATCAGACCAAAGGACAGATTTACACTGGTCTAATGTCCATTGCTCGTGTTTCTTGGCCCAAGCAAGTGTTTTCTTATTATTGGTGCCTTTAGTAGTGGTTTCTTTGTAACAATTTGACCATGAAGGCCTGATTCACACAGTCTCCTCTGAACAGTTGATGTTGAGGTGCGTCTGTTGAACTCTGTGAAGCATTTATTTTGGCTGTAATCTGAGGTGCAGTTAATTGCCAATTTCTGAGGCTGGCAACTCTAATGAACTTATCCTCTGCAGCAGAGGTAACTCTGGGTCTTCCTTTCCTATTGCGGTCCTCATGAGAGACAGTTTAATTATCATAGCACTCTATGGTTTTTGCGACTGCAAGTTCTTGAAATTTTCTGTATTGACTGACCTTCATGTCTTAAAGTAATGWTGMACTGTCATTTCTCTTTGCTTATTTGAGCTGTTCTTGCCATAATATGGACTTGGTCTTTTACCAAATAGGGCTATTTTCTGTACACCASCCTTACCWTGTCACAACACAACTGATTGGCTGAAACGCATTAAGAAGGAAAGAAATACATATAAGCCAGCCGCACCAATGTGTTGGAGGAAATACCGTGCACCTGACGACCGTGCCCGCCACAGGAGTTGCTAGTGCGCGATGGGACAAGGACATCCCTGCTGTCCAAACCCTCCCCTAAAGCGGAAACGCTGGGCCAATTGTGCGCCACCCCATGGGTCTCCAGGTCATGGCCGGCTGCAACAGAGCCTGGACTCGAACCCAGAATCTGTAGTGGCACAGCACTGTTAATTGAAATGCATTCCAGGTGACTACCTCATAAAGCTGGTTGAGAGAATGCGAAGAGTGTGCAAAGTTGTCATCAAGGCAAAGGGTGGCTACTTTGAAGAATCTCAAAGAATTTGTTTAACACTTTTTTGGATACTACATGATTCTATATGTGTTATTTCATAGTTTGGATGTCTTCACTATTATTCTACAATGTAATATTTTTTTTAAATAATGAAAAACCCTTTTATGAGTAGGTGTGTCCAAACTTTTGTCTGGTACTGAATACACACACCCACACACTATGTGTATATATATATATATATATATATATATATTGGGAGCAGAGTGGGAGAATACAGATGATGGTGAGTGTTTGTGTGTATACACACTCACCATCATCTGTATTCTCCCACTCTGCTCTCAATGCCATGTGTGTGTTGTCTGCTCTTTTCATGAGTTAACCAAACAGAGAGGTACTAGGGGAAGAGGGGGAGGTAAAGGACTGGGGGAGAAGTGGGAGG
>NW_019945960.1:9843-28212 GCF_002910315.2 Salvelinus sp. IW2-2015 | reverse complement strand
AATCTGTCAACCACAGAGATTTGTGATTCACTACTGGTCGCTTGTCTGATGGTAAGAAATTAAAACACTCAGAGATACTGATAGAAGTAATTAATTAAATGTGGATTTGTTGGGTGGCAGGTAGCCTAGCGGTTAAGAGCGTTGGGCCAGTAACCGAAAAGTCGCTGGTTCAAAATCCCAGAGCCGACTAGGTGAAAAATCTGTTGATGTGCCCTTGAGTAAAGAACTTAACCCTAATTGCTCTTGTAAGTCGCTCTGGATAAGAGCATCTGCTAAATGACTAAAATGTTAAGGGAAATAAAATAGGACACCAAGTAACCGCAGTGGAGATTCCTGGCCTGGTTAACCAAGGTCTAATTAGATCTATGTGGAAGGATGGCAAGTAGAGTGGAATTAAACCTGAACTTTGACCTCTTGGACAGCTGTCCACAGTCAACGCTGSGGGCTTACGCAGTGGGGGTAGAGATCTGTATATAATGACGAGATGCTCATGTCTCCACCGTAACAATGGAAGTCATTGTCCCAAAGGCGGGAAGCCAGGTGACAAGCTTAGCTRATAGAAACACATTGGATTTATTTTGGACAGATTATTGGTGAGAGTGAAACATTTCGCTTCGCCTCTTCCTCTCTGGTGGGGSTCAGGTGCATCGTTCTGAACCTTGCAGATAGAAATGTGATGTAGAGAGTCGTTATGGGCTATTCTACATCGCAGGGAGAGTCATGTTCTACACACAAWAGCAATTTCTATCTGGAGGTTCTGTAATGTTGCACCCAATTGGATAACCCTATTGGATAAGAGTAAATATGACCTGACAGCAGGGTGTGGTCCTTAAAAAGGCGTACATAGGCCTACTACACAGCTGACATCAAATGGAGTCTTGGAAAAAAAAGCCACTGTCAGCAACATCTCCGACAGGATGTTATATCCTGTGTTAACAAACCTCCAAACGGGCTTCKATYCCATACAACACTCCTTCCATGGCCTCCAACTGCTCTTAAATGCTAGTAAAACTAGATGCATGCTTTTCAACCGTTCGCTGCCCGCACCCGCCCGCCCGACTAGCATCACTACTCTGGACGGTTKTGACTTAGAATATGTGMACAACTACACATACCTAGGTGTCTGGCTAGACTGTAAACTCTCCTTCCAGACTCATATTAAACATCTCCAATCCAAAATAAAATCTAGAATCGGCTTCCTATTGCGCAACAAAGCCTCCTTCTCTCACGCCGCCAAACATACCCTCGTAAAACGGACTATCTGAGCCGATCTACTCTTGACTTCGGCGATGTCATTAACAAAATATGCCATCCAAAACTCTACTCAGCAACTGATGCGGTCTACACAGTGCATCGTTTTGTCAGCCAAAGCCAGTATTCACCTCAGCCACTGCGACCTGTTTGTCTAGTCGGCTGCCCTCGCTACATATTTCGCTCGTCAGACCCACTGGTCCAGGCATCGATAAGTTCTAAGGAGGTCCGCCTATATCTCAACTCACTGGTCACGATAACACCCCGAGCAGATGTGCTGCCAGCAGTATCGTCACTGGTTCATCCACCAAAAGCCAACACCTCACTTCTTGTGGGGGCGCACACTGTTCTTCCAGTTTCTCTGCTGCCATGACTGGAACGAATTGCAAAAAAGTCGCTGAAGTGGAGACTCGATATCTCCTCACTAACTTTAAACATCAGCTATCTGAGCAGCTAACCGATCGCTGCAGCTGTACATAGTCCATCTGTAAATAGCCCATCCAATCTACCTACCTTATCCCCATATTGTTTTAAATTACTTTTCTGCTCTTTTGCACACCAGTATCACTACTTGCACATCATCATCTGCACATCTATCACTCCAGTGTTAATTTGCTAAATTGTAATTACTTCGCTATTATGCCTATTTATTGCCTTACCTCCTTGCCATTTGCACACACTGTATATAGACTTTCTTTTTTTCTATTGTGTTATTGACTGMACGCTTGTTTATTCCATGTGTAACTCTGTGTTGTTGTTTCTGTCGCACTGCTTTGCTTTATCTTGGCCAGYTCGCAGTTGRAYATGAGAACTTGTTCTCAACTAGCRTACCTGGTTYAATAAAGGTGAAATTAAAAAATACAAAAATCAGTTCTTGGGAAGGGGTTATGTCTTCAACGATTAAGGCTTTCAGAAACAGCAATGTAGGGTGTGCGTCACCAGATGGCGCACATGCTGTGCGCACCGCGCGTCTTCCAGTTGACACAGACACGACCACGTTGTTTCCATTGTATGGCTTCGCTCCAGTTCCACTCCATCCCTCCGAGCCTCCCTCCCTCTCTCTCCGCTTACAGTAGTGCTATCTATCTTCCACTCGAATCGCAGTCTCTCTGTCAGTATCCAGGATATGAGCGCTATAATGGCGCGAACCATGGTACCTCTGCGTCCGAAAGGAACATTTTCAGCGCACCTGTGCCGGGCTGTGTTTATCGCCTCGGCTTGGATGTCACTGATGGGACCCGTGCGATGTGACAGCGGCGTTTTACACCGGAACGACGCYCATCGTATGCTTGACAGCGGTGGCGGTATAGGCATAGACAGGAGAGACGGAATGTTCGGACAGGACTTGGGTGATAATGATATGGACGTGGAATCCCCGCGCTTCAAGAGAGCGCTATCCCAAGAGAAAGTGTCCCTGCTCAGCAGCTCGTTCGTGCTCAAAGGGGATGCCACTCACAACCAGGCGATGGTTCACTGGACGGGGGAGAACAGCAGCGTAAGTACCCGTCCCGTCCCGGTTACACTCCGTGGTGATGTAGTGGGTTCCCTGCTTGTAGCCTACACAACCCGCCAGTCACCATAACAGCCCATCCCAATTGACATAAGTTATTGTCCAGGTAGTAGCTACACATGCGTAAATTATTTTTCCTTCATGGCATTCATTGCTCATGGCATTGAATCCCGTTTTATTGTTTGGCTACTCTGCAGCGCATCAACATGTCTTCAAGTGCGCATCTAACAAAATATTTATGCCCATCGTCTGTGTTTACAACAGCTACTTTTATTATTGTGTGTCAAGCCCGGACTGATGAGAGAGGGCATGGTTAGTTGCGGAGAAGTGCATCCACCCCACTTACCTTTAGTTTAGCTGGTCATGATGATGTAAGTCTGTTTAGAGGTGCGCACAGTGGAGGCAAACAGTTTTTTCTGCCCCACTCAGTGCCACTTGGTTGGTGTTGACATTGTCATTTGATGATACTAAAGTGTTTAAATAATATGTATTAATATCCACCTTGAATGTTTCAGTTTAAAGCCTATTTATGGCATTTGTCCAAATAATTAATTGCACATAATTCGAGGTTTATGACCTAGTTTAATTGACATGTAATTAATTGTAATTAGCAGCGAGATGTAAACAGCGAGAGAGAGGAAAAAAATAGATAGAGAGAGGGCTTTGTGATTGGGTAGGATATTGTCAGCTGTCATCAGTTGAATATGGTGCTATTGTCACGACAGAAGACTAAGGCATCTATTGTCACGACAGAAAACGTACAGTTGGAAGGAAACATTTCACACTGCTGCTGGCCTGCCTGCATCCTCTTTCATATGAGAAACATCTCCATCTAACATGTCATCAACTAGAMGACTAGCTCTACCAGGTTACATACTGTCTATATAGCAGCCACAAACAGTAACAAATACTATGCCAATGCTCAACCTATAATGTTGAAATCACAATTTGACTTGGAATAGAATTGGATTGAAATCGATAAAAAAAATATATATGTTTTTGTATTATAAYGGCCCATTTTCTATTCATGAAGAACTTCTGACAGACAGACTGATTCAATACTGAGACGAGTGTGAATCATCTGTCAGTCAGCCAAACACTGACAGCCTGGGACGCCATGTTTGAGTTATCCTCAATTAACTTGGCATTGCCTTACTTTGAAAGGTCGACGTATTGAGGTCTCCCCCTATATTGCACAGCCTAATAAAAGAAGACAAATGCTGCCATTTAATTTCACTAGGTCGGACACTTACGATTCCATCACAGATTGATAGGCATGAAAATGGAAGAATCTCTGCCCCCCCCCCAGTTTACAGGGCCTTCAGAGGTGGCTGTGCCCAGACAAAGGAAAAGGATATAGACGATTGTCATTGTCAATAAATATATCCCAAGGACCCAAGATGCATCATGTCTGTGGTATATCTGGTCAGAAGCAATGGTATTACACKATTTGACTTTTAACTTTTAATAATGTGTAAACAAGCAGTTGACCTTTAACCCCTAATGTTGCACATTTATTGTTAGACATCCAGACCCCGGTATATAGCCTCTGTCATGTCTTCTCCTGCTCCTCCCCTCCCCTCCGGRGTARGACGTCGCTGGAATACTAACCACCGGTCCTGGGATTCATCATTACGCACACCTGGCTCTCATTACGCGCACCTGTTAATCATTATGATTCACACCTGGACTTCATTACCTTCATCATTTCCTACCCTTTATATGTCCCTCTCTTATGTTCAGTCACCAGTTGGTATTATTCTTGTGTACCGGCGTGAAGCCACATGGAATTGTCTTGTTCCTGGTTTTGTTGTTTTATTAAACGTTGCACCTGCTTCCCGACTCACAGCTCCATTATTGCAGCCTCGCTATTGTTATTTTACTGCTGCTCTTTAAATATTTGTTACTTTATTTCTTTTGTTTTTCTTTTTTAGGTATTTTTTCTTAAAACTGCATAAAATCAGACTACCATTATGCTAAATYTATATAAATAGAGTAGACGTTACAACTTGTTAGACGGTACGTAACAATGACAGCAGTGATAAGGTATCCAATATTGGATTATATATATATATATATATATACTGTATATATATATACATATCATTTTTTTTTTTACTTTAGTTTATTTTTGTAAATACTTTCTTAAAACTGCATTGTTGGTTAAGGGCTTGTAAGTAAGCATTTCACTGTAAAGTCTACACCTGTTCTATTCGGCGCATATTAAACATTTAATTTTGATTTACCATGGTACTAATAACCATTCATATTGTTATTAGACATCCAGATATGGTACTAACAACCATTCACATTGCCAGTGTACTGAAGAGTTATGCACATTATTATAATGACATGTAGACATTTTCTACAAACATTTACAGATATATACACACACACACACACACACACACACACACACACACACACACACACTGATGAGGTTGTTATCCCAGTTCTGTCGGCTACTGAGGAGGTGGTGAAATTCTCCTCTTTTCCTGGTTTCTCTTTTCTCCTGGCTTTCTCTCTTCATTTGTTCTTTTCCTTTCTGTCGTTCCGAATAACCAATATACACTTACTTTATTGTCCATTACAAATACACACAACACAATATTATACGATATGGAAAACTGGACAGTTCATGTACACAGGGTCACCCATTTTACATTTGGGCCTGCACGGTCCTAGTGTCCCACTGTTTAGCAAGCCCGATGGCTGATGGAAATGAAAGTTGCCCAGCTCCTATTCTACTGAAACAGTGGGACCCTTATATCCCTCCGGAGGCAGCAGCTTTCAAAAAACATTGGGTAAGATTGTGTGTTTTGGGTCCTTTATGATGCCGCTTGACCCTTGGCCCTTGTTCCCTGTATATGTCTCGTCATAGGAGGCCCTGAGCCCGCGCTGCACTGCAGCCCCCTGCCACCCTCGTCCCTTCTCCCTTCTGACTCGAGGCATTATCTCTCTCTTCACTCTCCTCTCTCACCTCTCTCCCGTCCTTTCCCTCCCTCTTTCTTTCTCTCTTCTTTTATTTTGCTTGTCTCACATTAACATCCCCATCTTGCGGGAGCTGGAAAACTATTCAGAATGAAATAACCAAAATTATAGGGAATGTGTGTGTTTTGGGATGGGGGGTGGTCTCCCGGCAAACGGTTTAAACAACCCACCCCTGGCAGGGCCTTTGGCAACAATGACAGTCTACATTTTCCGTCTTCTATTTTTTACTTCCTCCTCCTCCTCCATTCTCCCTTTTCTTCTGATTGACATTTTTTACTGTGAGTTTTCTTGCTTTTATATGTTGGTTAGCTTCTTCCTGGAGCTGGGACTTAAAAAAATGTTCCTATTGAAGTTGTTTTTTGTGTTGGCGTCCCCTTTTCTTTCTTCCTAGTGTTGTCTGTCGGAGTGTGGGGGAAAGTAAAAGTTCCTGGGGTTGCCTTGACAACAAGGCTGCGAATTCTGTAAGGGTCATCCAGTGGATGTGGAGATGTTCGTGAATAGCATTCACAATGGGCTGGTTACCTCCTGCTGTTCTCTCAGACTGACACGAGAGGACCTAAACACTCTTTCAACATTGAAAGTCCTCTGGATTTTGGTGTTGTGTGTTTAATGTGTTGTGTGTGTTAGTGTGTGTAGTGCGTCGTGCGTGTGTGTGTTGATGTCCTGCTGCTGGTCTGGTACATAGAGATTTCAATTCTAATTAGGAGGGAAGGGATATGGTAGCGACACGGTGAGAAATAGATCCCGTAGTGGCTCAGCAGGGATCCCTCCCTGTCATTCTATGCTCCCTCACAACATTTCCCTCACGGATGGAGATTGGATTCTGGGCCGCACTTTATACTATACCTGTCTGTCGCACCAGCGTGTGAGGGACACTATACTGTTGCACCTGTCTGTCTCCACCAGGAGTTTACTGGCATCGTTTCTCACCACTGTTTTTCACTCTTGCATTTGACAGATCCTTTGTCATTGTTGACAGAGTCCAACTTTGATTCAGGGACCCTATCTTCTTGTTGCTTTGTTTATTATACTGACAAACATGTCTACTGTCAGGCCTATCGTCTCCTTCCTTTTTCTTGGACTTGTTCTCTATTGGTGGAACAGCTGGGATTTCCAAATTTATTTCTGTTTTGCCCTGGCCCTAGATGGGTCTGTGTAGTTTGGCAGCAGTCAAATAAGAACAGGAGCCCAGACGTAACTCAACTACAGAAAACATTGGCGTGGAAAACACGGTTCTGCCCACCCAAAAAGTTCACTTGTGGTGTATGTACGTTGCCCTGGTTGGCCGTGGCCAAACCAGGCACTCACACACCCAGGTGGGAATTTGTATTGAGTTTGACCCAGAGGGGGACATTGCCAGCAATAACTTCCCTCAGGAAATGGTGACTGTTTGTGACTCACCTTGATATCAATTAGCACGCCCCCCATGATCCCGGTGGAGGGGGAGGCTGGAGAAGGGAAGAAGATGAAAGAAAGGAAGGTGAGAAAAAAAAATGAGAGATAGAGAAAAGAGAGGAGAAAGAGGAGAGAGAGAGAAAGGATAGAGGAGAGGGGAGAAAGGAAGAGAGAGAAAGAGAGAGGAGGGGAGAGGGAAAGAGGAGAGGAGAGAGGGAGAAGAGGAGAGATGAGGAAGGGGAGGGAGAGGGAAAAAGAGAGGGGAGAGAAAACGAAGAGGAGAGAAAAAAGGGAGGAGAGGAAAAAACTAGAAGAGCCCGAAGAGAGCGAGGAGAAAGAAAGAGAGGAGAGAGGAGCCAAGAGAAAAAGAGAATAGAGAGAGGAAAAGAGAGGAGAGGAGAGGAGAAATGGGAGAGATAAAGGAGAGAGAAAGAGGGAGAGAAAAAAGAATGTAGAACAAAAAAGACAATAAACCCAAAAACAGACGAGAATAGGAAGACTTTGATAGCATTAGGAGGGCCCCTGAGACAGTGAAGAGAAAAAGAGAAAAAAGAGTTACAGTTGAGAGATCCAGACACGATGGGGACAAAAAGACGAAGGGAGCGTGAAACATTAAAGATGTCCGAGAGAGGATTAAAAAGAGCACGAGGAGAATGTCGGGGACGGCAGAGAAAACAGAAGAAGGAAAAGCGAATACGAGATAAAGAGTCAGGAGAGATAATAAAGATAGAGAGGAAAAGAGGAATAGAGAGAGTACTAATCTAAAATCGAGAGGCGGACCGCTGAGAGACTGGGGATAAAATGTGTGGAGCAGAAAATAGAAGTGAGGAGAGAGAGAAAAGAGAGGAAGGCATGGAGAAGAAAAGAGTTAAGAAAAAGAGCGAATAGGAGATAAAGAGGAGGAGAGAAAAAGAGAGGAGAGAGAAAAAGAGAAGAAGATAAAAGAGCAAAGATAGCGAGGGAGAGGAAGAAGAAAAACGTGGTGGGCTCTTTTTCATGTTCATGTTGACTTCGGGAAGGTTGCTACATTGATTCACAACGATGTTATTTCATCGTTTGAATTCTTCACTATTATTCTACACGAATGTGAGAACAATAGTACAAATTAAAGAAAAACCCTTGAATGAGTAGCATGTTCTTAAACCGTTTGCCGGTAGTGTACATACATTCATTAGAATTACAAATTCAACAGCCCATGGTATGCATAAATAAAACACAAATTCACCAAATCACCCAGAAGTCAGTTGAAGCATTTGGCCTTTCTAGCTTCAGCAGTCATGAAACGGTCAAAAATAAGCCCATATCTACTTTCTAGCACGTTTTTAGCCTTGTTCCATTATCACACATGTATATCGACAGTCAGTAGCTTGTTATAAAACACTCCTAAACATCTCTGGAATCTCCCTCCAGTCCTGTCCAGGTTGCTTTAGACTGGCTCTCGATTTGGTCCATCTGTTTCCCATGGTTATACTTTCAGCAAAGTATACTCTTCCACCAATAGTGTCCCGTCTGCCACCGACCCAGACATGAGAAGGAGAGTGATATTGATCTCCAGAGCGCTCAGGCTGGTAGATACATCTTGTCTTTCGTTCATGTTGGATCTTTGTTTTCTCTCCGAAAGGAGCGCGGAGCAAACGGCGCTTTGAGCGCGGGACGGACGGGAGCGCGGGGACGGACGAGCGCGGACCGGGAGCGGAAAGGAAGGGGGTGTCTCCTCCAGAATAAACGCTGGGGTAAAACAGAGAAGCAGGCATCATCTCTCAATCACATTCTGGGTTTCAATCTCTCCAAAGCCGTCGCAGCATCAGCGAGAGTCAAGCAAACCACACCAAGATCGTAAAACAGGGACACGGACACACCCACCCCAATCTACCCCCTACCTCCACCACACACACTCCTCTCCCCTTGTCAACATTCTCGTCTCCTTGCCTTTCTCCTGTTGTGTAATTTTGTTACAGGGCTGTTTGTATTGCACACATCCTGGTGTCCGGCATGCGTTAGGCAGTAGAGGACAAACCCAACTGATTCGTCTCAGCGTTTTGCTTGGGGCTGGAGAGTGTACACAACGCTAGCGTTTGAACCAGAAGGAGGGGATTTCAAGCTGCACAGGCCCCCCTTTGCGGCCGTCTCCTTTATGTTTAATCCTCTTTTTCACGTGAACTCATTCTCTTTTTTCCGCACGACGTTGTTCACACACCGGACACCTACAAATCCCACAAATACTTGTTTCAATGGTGTCAACACGGATAGCAAAAAAAGCTGCTTGTGATGGAATCGCCCGGTGGAAAGCTTCTCTTTACTTCCACAGCGCCTCTGTCATACGTCAGGGTACAACAACCACTATTGTAGCATACACATCAGACGGCTAGTTATGCAACCAAATATAACTAATTCAGTGTGTAAACATGTATCCAATTCGGTCATGGAACAGTAACACCCTGCCCTTTGTGGGGACAGTTATAAGAAGACAAAGAGAGGAGAGAACAAGAGTGTGTGTGTGTGTGTAGTGTGTGTGTGTCAGCGTGTGTTTTCCCATTCCAGTGGCCCATGGAAAGAAGGAACCTTACATTCTACATTTTACATTTAAGATCATTTAGCAAGACGTCTTCTGTATCCAGAGCGACTTACAATTGGTGCATTCACCTTCATGATTATCCAAAGTTGGAACAACACACTTTACAATAGCTGCATCTTACACTATTTTAAGGGGGGGGGGGGGGGCGGGGGCTGTTCTAGAGGGATTACTTTTATCCCTATCCTAGTATTCCTTAAAGAAGTTATGCCATCAGGGCGGGCCTGGGGTTCATGGTGTCTCCGCACCTTCCATCTGGTGTGTTTTACAGGTCTTGTAAAAACCCCGTTCCCCCTTTTCCCTTACTTAAAAACCTCAGCTTTTTCCGTCTGCCACACACACACACTACACACAATCACACCACACACCCACCATCAACCATCAACCATTACCATCACCATCACCATCAACCATCAACCATTACCATCACCATCACCATCACCATCAACCAGCACCATCACATCAACCATCACCATCAACCAGCACCATCACATCAACCATCACCATCAACCATCACCATCACCATCACCATCAACCAGCACCATCACCATCACCATCACCATCACCATCACCATCACCCAGCACCATCCTCTTTCTCTTCTAATGGTATCTGTTGGAAGGGTGTTTACCCGTGTCTGTGTCCACGACCCTGTAGCCATTTGGAATTTATAGATTGAGAATTTAAAAGGACAGGGTGGGAAAACATCATCATGTTTTGTAATAATATGCTTCCTTGCTATTTGAATACATAACATGTTTTTTCTCCCCCTTACCACCACTTTCTGGTTGATTTCTGAGGCACTGACTGAATGCAAAAGGCATTTGTTTGCACTTCACATGCTAAACAGAGAGTTCATTTGGTTCCCCTAGTCTTCAGTTGGAAATTGTTTTCACACTGGAGTCCTCCGAATTATTTACCTCATCTCTCTCTATCCATGCTCTTTGAGTGGTGCTAAGAGGCCCTTTTCTACAACCAAACTGTATGTCAAATGCTGGGTCTGAAAGTTTAGGGTTGATCTAGTGTGTTAAATCACATGCACCAAATACAACAGGTGTAGACGTTACCGTGAACTGCTTACTTACAAGCCCTTAACCAACAACGCAGAGAATGAAAATATTTGCTAAATAAAGTAAAATAAAAAAAGAAACAAAAAGAATAACAATGACAAGGCTATAGACAGGGGGTACCGGTACTGAGTCAATGTGCGGAGGTACGGGTTAGTCGAGGTAATTGAGGTCATATCAATGAAAATAGTCTGGGTAGCCATTTGATTAACTGTTCAGCAGTCTTATGGCTTTGGGGTAGAAGCTGTTACTCTTGCCGTGCGGTAGCAGAGAGAACAGTCTATGACTTGGGTGGCTGGAGTCTTTGACAGTTTTCTGGGCCTTCCTCTGACACCACCTGGTATAGAGGTCATGGATGGCAGGAAGCTTGGCCCCAGTGATGTACTGGGCCGTACGCACTACCCTCTGTAGCACCTTACGGTCAGGTGCTGAGCAGTTGCCATACCAGGRGGTGATGTAACCWGTCAGGATGCTCRCAATGGCGCAGCTGTAGAACTCTTTGAGGATCTGGGGACCCATGRCAAATCTTTTCAGTCCCCTGAYGGGGAATAGGCATTGTCGTGCCCTCTTCACGACCGTCTTGGTGGGTTTGGATCGTGATAGTTTGTTGAGGATGTGGACACCAAGGAACTTGAAGCTCTCGACACACGCGCGCGCGCGTGTGTGTGTGTGTGTACAGTAGACATTACTCATGGATCGCCCAGGAGACATGGAGTCAAGGTCTTTGCCAGGGAGTTCAAAATGACTGGTTCTGCCACCAAAGATGTCTGCTGCCAAGAGGGCTCCCTCCCTCCCTCCCTCCCTCCCTCCCTTCATGAGTGTTTTCCATTCGATGAGGTCATTAGAGCTTGTGTGTCTTCAAACCATGAGTTCTCTCCCAATGTTTCTCTCACTGATTGTCTCATAGTAACTATGACAGGGCAGGACAAGGCTGTTTGAATTATAACATACAGTCCTTCAGCTCTAGACCTAATGCATGTATTAACTAGTAGCTACTTACTGCTGTTGATCTGAATGATACACCTTAGAAAGCTTAAGAGTCTCATGCAAAGTTATTGTCTCATCTATCTTTGCTACTGTGGATTGATACGCTATTGGCCTTGGTGCACTATTTTGCTAGGTTGCACTATGACTAGTGCACAGTCTTTGGTGCCCTATTTGGCTTGCGTGGCACTATTATTGACTAGGTGCAACCTATTTGGCTTTGGGTGCACTATTTGGCTTGGTGCACTATTTGACTAGGTGCCTATTGTTGCTTTGGTAGTGGCACTGATTTGGCTTAGGACATAGCACTATTTGGCTTAGGATGGCACTATTGGCTTGGTGCACTATTTGGCTGTCACTATTTGGGACTGGAGTGCAGTATGAACATATTTTGGCTATGGACTTGCACTATTGTGCTGGTGCACTATTTGGCTTGAGGTGCACTATTTTGACTAGGTTGCACTATTTGGACTAGGTGCCACTATTTTGGCTAGTGCACCTATTTTTGGCTAGTTCCCTATTTGGCTTGGTGCACTATTTGGCTTGGTGCACTATTTTTGGCTTGATGCACTATTTGGCTTGGTGCACTATTTGGCTTGGTGCACTATTTGGCACAGACCATCTATACATGACACACAGGCCTTCTGTACTGTAGCACTGCGAGGCCTTCCTGTCAACCCCATGGTGAACCAGGCAGATTAGGTCAGGCAGGATGCTACACTAGCATTAGAGATGAGAGCTAACTAGGGAGTACAGTAAGTGATGCCTGGAGTTCCCTGGGTGGTAAAGCACAGTGTTCAGATGTTTTCCTTCCAGATCGTTCTGAGGGGGCTGGCAGCAGCAGGACGGTGAGATAAGGAAGAATCCTGGGGTGATGAGGTTGTTATCCAGATTCTGTCGCTACTGAGGAGGTGGTGAAATTCTCCTCTTTCCTGGTTTCTCTTTTCTCCTGGCTTCTCTCTTCATTTGTTCTTTCCTTCTGTCGTTCCGATACAATATACACTACTTTATTGTCCATACAAATACACACAACACAATATATACGATATGGAAAACTGGACAGTTAGTACACAGGTCACCCATTACATTGGGCCTGCATCGGTCCTATGTCCCACTGTTTAGCAGCCCGATGACTGATGGAATGAAAGTTGCCCAGCTCCTATTCTACTGAACAGTGGGACCTTATATCCCTCCGGAGGACAGCAGCTCAAAACATTGGGTAAGATTGTGTGTGGGGTCCTTTATGATGCGCTTGACCTTGGCCCTTGTCCGTTTGTCAGAGAGGCCCTGAAGCCCCCTGCACTGCAGCCCCCTGCCACCCTGGTCCCTCTCCCTCTGACTCGAGGCATTATCTCTCTCTCTCACTCACCTCTCTCACTCTCCTCTCTCACTCTCTCCCGTCCTTTCCCTTTCCCTCTTTCTTTTCTCTCTCTTTATTTTGCTGTCTCACATTAACACATCCCCATCTTGGGGAGCTGGAAACTATTCAGAATGAAATAACCAATTATAGGAATGTGTGTGTTTGGGATGGGGGGTGGTCTCCCGGCAACGGGMAAAACAACCACCTGGCAGGCCTTGGCACAATGGACAGTTACATTTTCCGTCTTCTATTTTTACTTCCTCCTCCTCCTCCATTCTCCCTTTCTTCTTTGATTGACATTCTTTACTGTGAGTTTCTTGCGTTTTATATGTGGTTAGCTTCTTCCTGGAGCTGGGGTCTTTAAAAAAATGTTCCTATTGAAGTTGTTTTGTGTGGCGTCCCTTTTCTTCTTCCTCAGTGTTGTGTCGGAGTGTGGGGAAAGTAAAAGTTCCTGGGGTTGCCTTGACAACAAGGCTGGAATTCTGTAGGGGTCATCCAGTGGATGTGAGATGTTCGTGAATAGCATTCACAATGGGCTGGTACCTCCTGCTGTTCTTCAGACTGACACGAGAGACCTACACTCTTTCAACCATTGAAAGGTCTCTGGATTTGGTGTGTGTGTTTAATGTGTGTGTGTGTGTGTGTGTGTGTGCGTGCGTGCGTGTGTGTGTTGATGTCCTGCTGCTGGTCTGGTACAGTAGAGATCAATCTAATAGGAGGGAAGGGATATGTAGCGACACGGTGAGATAGATCCCGTAGTGGCTCAGCAGGGATCCCTCCCTCTCATCTGCTCCTCACTAACATCCTCACGGATTGGAGATTGGATTCTGGCCAGGCACTTTATACTATACCTGTCTGTCGCACCAGGTGTGAGACACTATACTGCACCTGTCTGTCTCACCAGGAGTTACTGCATCGTTTCTCACACTGTTTTTCACTCCTGCATTTGACCAGATCCTTTGTCATTGTTGACAGGTCCAACTTTGATTCAGACCTATCTTCTTCTTGCTTTGTTTATTATACTGACAACATGTCTACTGTCAGGCCTATCGTCTCCTTCCTTTTTCATTGGACTTGTCTCTATTGGTGGAACAGGCTGGGATTTCCAAATATTCTGTGCCCTGGCCCTAGATGGGTTCTGTGTCAGTTGGCAGCAGTCAAACTAAGAACAGGAGCCCAGACGTAACTCAACTACAGAAACATGGTTGAAACACGGTTCTGCCACCCAAGTTCACTTGTGGTGATGTACGTGCCCTGTTGCCGTGCCAAACCAGCACTCACACACCCAGGTGGGAATTTGTATGAGTTGACTGACGGACACTTGCCAGCAATAACTTCCTCAGGAAATGGTGAACTGTTTGTGACTCACCTTGATATCAATTAGCACGCCCCATGTCCCGGAGGAGGGGGAGGCTGGAGGAAGAAGAAGATGAAGAAGAAGGGAGAAAAAAAAGGACCTGGCAGGAAAAGAAAGATGCAAGAAAAGGAGAAAAAAAAAGACGCAGAGAAAAGAGGCCGGAGGAAAACGAGGAGAGAGCAATGAGGCAGAAGAGTCTTCTAGCCACGACGCGAGAGAGCAGAAAGGAGAGAGAGAGACAAAGACCGAAGAAGAGAAAGAGCAGCATAAGGAGAGAGCAAGGAGAGAGAGGGCGGGAAAGAAGAGGAGAGAAGAAGAAAAAGACAGAGCGGAGGAGAAAAAAAGAGGCAAGCGAAGAAAGAGAGGAAAGAGAGCACAAAGAGAAAAGAGAATAGACGAATAAAGAGAAGGAGAAAAAAAGAGAAGAAAAAGAGAATAGAGATACAAGAACGAGGAACGACAGAGAAAAAGCAGACAGAAAAAGAGGAAGAGAAAAAGAGAAGGAGAAAAAGCAGACACGAGAGAGATAAAGCAGAGGCATGAGCACGAAAAGAGAGAGGAAAAGACAGGAATAGAGAATAAAGACCGAGGAAGAGAAAAAGAGACGAAGAGAAAAATAGAAAGAGAGAAAAAGAAAGAGACGAGAAAAAGAACGAGAACAGAGAAAATAAGAGCACGAGAAAAACAGAGGGAGAGAAAAAGAGAGAGGAAAAAGAGCAATAGAAATAAAGAGCGAGAGAGAAAAAGAGAGAGAGAGAGAAAAAAAGAGACAAGCCAAGAAAAAGAGAGAAAAAAAAAAAATCAATGACAAAGAACCAACCCAAATATCAAACACACAGACAAGATAAAAAAGACTGTTCCCTCAGGAATAAACCTCGGGTTAAACAGAGAGCAGTGCATCACTCAGCTAATCACATTTCTGGGTTCAATCCCAAAGCCGTCACGCATCAGGCGAAGAGTCAAAGCAACAAAAACACACAAAACCTAGGCCGACACGGACACACACGACACCAATCTTACCCCCACCTCCACCAACACACTCCTCTCCCTGTCCCATCCTCGCTCTGCCTTTCTCCTGTTGTGTATTTGGGACAGGCTGCTTTGTATGCAAAATCCTCGTCCGGCATGCGTTGCACGACAGCGCAAGGAAAACCCAACCTGATTGTCTCAGCCGTGCTGGGCTGAGTGTGAACAACGCTAGCAGTTGAACCAGGAGGAGGATTCAAGCATGCAGGCCCTGCGGCGTCCTCCTCTTTGTTAATCCTACTTTCACTGATAAATTTCTCTTTACCGCACACGTCTTTCACAACCGAAAACACACCAACACCCGACAAATACTTGTCAATCGTGTCAAGAAAGCAAAAGCTGCTTGTGATGGCATCCCATGTGAAGCTTCTCTTTACGTCCCATAGCGCCTCTTCATAACGTTCGGAGAACAACCACACTCTGCTACATACACATAGAGCTAGATTATGCAACAATATAACAATTCATTTAAACTGCTACCCATCCTCATGGAAAGTAACAACCCTGGCCCTCTTCACAAGTTATAGAGACAAAGAGCAGGAGAGAGTGTCTCTTGTTAAGTGTGTTGATGTCAGCGTCGTTTTGTCATCCATTGGCCTGGAGGACATAATTTACATTTAGCTCATGCAAGTTTTCCAACGCTCATGGCACTTACCATGAATACATAGTACTATTTAAGGGGGAGGGGAGAGGAACCTACCTTCCACTCTGGTCTGTTACAGGTCTGTAAAAACCGTTCCCCCTTTTCCTTATTAAACCTCAGCTTCCGTCTGCCCACACACACAACAACACACACACACACACACACACACCACACACACACACACCACACACAAACACACACACACACCAACCACACCACACACACACACACCACAACACACACACACACACACACACACACACACACAACCACACAACACACACACTTCGCTGCTCTGTCCATATAGGCAGTGTGTTGTTGAATAACATTAGTTGTAATTTTAATATTATTGGTTTATATCAAATGTTTATATGTGTATGAATGCAGGTGTGACTTTTGTTAAGATGTTTTGCAGTAGTGTGGTTGTTGCAGGTGCCTGTGTTGTTGGCCACACCGGGGGTGTCGTGGAGTTTCTGTGTTGCCACACCCGGAGTCGTCTGGAGTTCTGTGTTGGCCCACACCGGGGCTGGTTTCGTGGTGTTCCGTCGTTTGGCACATCTGTGTTGGCCCACCACGGGCGTGTCGTGGTGTTCTGTGTTTGGCCACACCGGGTGACGCACCAGGTGTCGTGAGTTCTGGTGGCCACACCGGCACGCGTTCGTAGTGTTCTGTGTTGGCGCCACACCGGGGTGTTCGTTCCTGCTTCTGTGTTGGCCACACCGGGGTGTCGTGGTGTTCTGTGACGTCGAGTGGTGCCACACCCGCGCCGGTAGTCGTGGTTCATGCTTCTGTGTTTGGCAACACCGGGGTCAAACAACTCCCCAGCCCACCCCAAGTCCATAGGACTGTCTCTCGCTGTCCGCACCTGCAATATTGCGTTTCCACAACCAGCCGTGTCTAACCCCCCTGAATATGCCAGTAGAATGTTTCTAAGTGTGCTCCACGAGCCAGGAGCCTAGTGTTAGGATCAATATCTTGTGTTGCCCTCAAACCGAGGACTATGGTTCATTGATAGTACCTCAATTAACCTAGTCTTCGTATCTACCCCCTACCTCCGCACGGAAATTGAAACTCCCATGTGAGCGCTCTATCCCCTCGCCTGACTCCATAGGGAGCCTTGTCATTGCTTAAAATTCTTGCGGCTTGTTATTTCTTTTTTATTAAAATAATTATAACCTAAATTAACATTAATGTAAGGCGAAAGTAGGTTTTCAAATAATAACTAAACCCTAAAGCTTTTGTTTCCTCTACTGTTAAAGCCCTCTTATAACTCAAACATTCTCACTTTCTTCCTCCTTTCTCTCTACTCTCTGCTCAAAACTTCTCTCTCATTAATTTTAAAAATACACTTCTTTGGCTCAAATAAAAAAAAGGAACCACATTAATAACCAACCACCAATCATGAACCTCCTAATTAGGTGAGACATGATGAACTTTCTAAAAAACAAAAATCAAAAATACGAACACATATCAAATAGCAAAAAATCAAAACTAGACTTACACAAACACTTCCTCTATACAGAAACCCACACTAAGACACCAGAGAGATGCACAATTCTGACAACCACGTAAAAATCTTCTTACACATACATGGCTCAACTCGAATTGCAAATTGTGTCTTCGAACATACCAAGGAATATGTAGTATCACCAAGAAAGAAGTACAACATGGAACACCTCTATACTGCCACGCGACCATATCCTAAAGCGAGAGAACCACGCCCCGCATCTATAAAAGAAAGGTTTATTCTCTGCCAAGCGATGCTGGCGTGGATCCAGGGCACACCAATCTACTCCTCTGCAAGATTCTAGAACTGTCGTCTCTGAACAATAAGAAATGTCCTACATACTTTCCGCAAGAATCCATCATATGAACTCTAATAGAAACTGCACTGCGCTGCGTTGACCTCAAATACACTACTTTGCAGTTATTAATGATACCATCTGCGTAGTTATATCTAGTCTCACTAGCAGTATCACATATGCCAAAACAAGCAGCAATTTAGACCAATAAGGCTTACAAGCTGGAGTTCTCCTTTTAGCATCTCTCTCACCAGCTCCTAGCCTTCCACGAACATTCCACAAACATAACTGAGTCGTTGGCTAAAGAAGATCAATTAAATCGTTCTTTTCTATGTCTCATCGAGCTTCAACATCACATCAAGAACATAGAGAGACTAGATTCTAATTATGACCACAACCTCCTCATCACTGTT
>NW_019945960.1:0-7003 GCF_002910315.2 Salvelinus sp. IW2-2015 | reverse complement strand
GAGAGAGAAAAAGAGAGAGAAAAAGAGAGGAGAGAGAAAAAGAGAGGAGAGAGAAAAAGAGAGAGAAAAAGAGAATAGAGATAAAGAGGAGAGAGAAAAAGAGAGGAGAGAGAAAAAGAGAGAGAAAAAGAGAAAGAGAGGAGGGAGAGAAGAAAACGTGGTGGGCTCTTTTCATGTTCATGTTACTTGGGAGGTGACTACATGATTCCATACGTGTTATTTCATCGTTTTGAATTCTTCACTATTATTCTACAATGTAGAAAATAGTACAAATAAAGAAAAACCCTTGAATGAGTAGGTGTTCTAAAACGTTTGACCGGTAGTGTACATACATTCATTAGAATACAAAATCACAGCCATGGTATGCACAAATAAAACATCACAAATCACCCAGAAGTCAGTGAGCATTGGCCTTTCTAGCTTAGCAGTCATGAGGTCAAAATAGCCCATATCTACTTTTAGCACGTTTTTAGCCTGTCCATTATCACCACAGTATATGACAGTCAGTAGCTTGTTATAAAAACACTCTCTAAATCTCTGAATCTCCCTCCATCCTGTCCAGGTTGTTTATGGTCTTATGGTCCATCTGTTTCCCAGGTAACTTTAGCAAAGTAATTCCACCAAAGTGTCCCGTCTGCCACCGCCCAGGAATGAGAAGGAGAGTGATTTGATCCCAGAGCCTCAGCTGTGCTGTTATTTATTGCAGTTGGATCTTTGTTTTTCCGAGGGAGCGCGGGACGGGAGCGCGGGACGGGAGCGCGGGACGGGAGCGCGGGACGGGAGCGAAAGGAGGGGGTGTCTCCTCAGAATAACGCTGGGGTAAACAGAGAGGCAGTGCATCACTCAGCTAATCACATTTTGGGTTCAATCCAAAGCCGTCAGCATCAGGGAGAGTCAAGCAAAAACACACAAACAGGGACACGGACACACACACACACAATCTACCCCCTACCTCCACCACACACTCCTCTCCCTGTCCATCTCGCTCTGCCTTCTCCTGTGTGTATTTGGACAGGCTGTTTGTATGCAAATCCGGTGTCCGGCATGCGTTAGCAGTGAAGGGAAAACCCAACTGATTGTCTCAGCGTGCTGGGGCTGAGGTGAACAACGCTAGCGTTGAACCAGGAGGAGGGGATTCAAGCTGCAGGCCCTGCGGCGTCTCCTTTTGTTTAATCCTCTTTTCACGTGATCATTTCTCTTTTCCGCACGACGTTGTCACAACCGACACACAACCCACAAATACTTGTTCAATGGTGTCAAGGAAACAAAAGCTGCTTGTGATGGATCCGGTGGAAGCTTCTGTTACGTCCAAGGCCTCTGTCATACGTCGGAGTACAACCACTATTGTACATACACATAGAGGCTAGATTATGCAACAATATAACTAATTCATTTAAACTGTATCCATCCGGTCATGGAAAGTAACACCCTGGCCCTCTGTGACAGTTATAAGAAGACAAAGAGAGGAAGAGTGTGTCTGTTGGTTAAGTGTGTGTGATGTAGCGTGTGTTTTCCCATTCCAGTTGGCCCATGGAAAGAGGACACCTTCACATTTACATTTACATTTAAGTCATTAGCAAGACGCTTCTTATCCAGAGCGACCCTTACAATTGGTGCATTCACCTTCATGATATCCAAGTTGAACAACCACTTTACAAATAGCTGCATCTTAACTATTTTAAGGGGGGGGGGGGCAGGGGGCGCTAGAGGGATTACTTTATCCTATCCTAGTATTCCTTAAAGAAGTAGCTGGGGGGTGGTTCAACGGTGTCTCCGCACCTTCCATCTGGTGTGTAACAGGTCTGTAAAAAACCGTTCCCCCTTTTCCTTATTAAACCTCAGCTTCCGTCTGCCACACACACACACACACACACACACACACACACACACACACACACACACACACACACACACACACACACACACACACCACCACACCACACACACACACACACACACAAACACACACACACACACACACACACACAACACACCACACACACACTACGCTGCTCTGGTCCATATAGGCAGTGTGTTGTTGAATAATTAGTGTGTAATTTTAAATTATTGTTTATATCAAATGTTTATCATGTGTTTGAATGCAGGGGTGTGACTTTTGTGTAGATTGTTTTGCAGGTGTGTTCGTGTTGGGACACGGGGTGTCTGAGTTTGTGTTGCCACACCCGGGTCGTGGTTCTTGTTGGCCCACACGGGTGCTGGTGTTCTGTGTTGGCCACACCGGGGGTGTCGTGGTGTTCTGTGTTGGCCACACCGGGGTTCGTGGGTTCGTGTTGCCACACCGGGGGTGTCGTGGGAGTTCTGTGTTGGCCCACACCGGTGGGTGTCGTGGTTTCTGTGTTGGCCACACCCGGGGTTGTGGTGTTCTGTGTTGGCCACACCGGGCGGTCGTGGTGTTCTGTGTTGGCCACACCGGGGGTGTCGTGGGTTCTGTGGTTGGCCACACCGGGGTGTCGTCTGTTCTGGTGTTGGCCCACACCGGGGGTGTCGTGGTGTTCTGTGTTGGCACACCCGGTTGGCGTTCTGTGTCCACCGGTGTGTGGTGTTCTGGCGTGTTTGGCCCACACGCGCGTGTCGGTGGAGGTTTGTTGTGTGGCCACACCCGGGGTGTTTCTGTTCTGTGTTGGCCACACCGGGGAGGTGTCGTCGGTGTTCTGTGTGGCCACACCGGGGGTGTCGTTGGTGTTCTGTGTTGGCCACACCGGGCGTCGATCTGTTGGCACCGGGGTGTTGTGGAAATCTAAGAAATCTCTGCTCTCTACGCTCTCTCTGTCTCTCTCTCACTCTCTCTCTCTTATTTAATAACACTGCTCAAAAATAAAGGGAAACTTAAACAAACAATTGTTAAACTCCTAAGTCAGATCACAACTTCTGTGAATTCAAAACTGATCCACTTAAGGGAAGCATAACTGCTTGACAATCAAATTTTCACATGCTGTTGATGCAAATGGATCAGGACAACAGGTGGAAGATTATAAGGCATTAGCAAGACACCACCCATAAAGGAGTAGTTCTGCAGGTGGTGACCTAAGCCACTTCTCAAGTGTACTATGCTTCCTGGCTGATTGTTTTTGGTCACTTGTGAATGCTGGCGGTTGCGCACTTTCACTCTATGGTAAGCATGAGACGGGAGTCTACAACCACACAAGTGGCTCAGGTAGTGCAGCGCTCATCCAGGATGGCACATCAATGCAGAGCTGTGGCAAGAGGTGTTGTGTTGGTTGTCACGTAGTGTCCAGAGCCAATGGAGGCGTACCAGGATGACAGGCCCAGTACATACAGGAGACGTGGAGGAGGCCGTAGGAGGGCCAACAACCCAAGCAAGCAGGACGCACCTTCCCCTCATTGTGCAGGAAGGACAGGAGGGAGCACTGCCAGAGGCCCTGCAAAATCTGACCTCCAGCAGCCGACAAATTTGTGCATTGTGTTTGTCTCAGACGGTCACGCGAAACAGACTTCCATAGGTGGGTATGAGGGCCGACGTTCACAGGTGGAGTTGTGCTTACAGCCCCAAAACCGTGCAGGACGTTTTGGCATTGCCGAGCAGAATCACGCAAGATTGGCAAATTTCGACCACTGGCGCGCCTGTGCTCTTCACAGGATGTACAAGCAGGATTCACAACGGAGCAGATGATGACAGATCGTTGACAGAGGTCTGGAGGACGGCCGTGGAGAACCGTTCATGCTGCCTGACAACATCCTCGCAGCATGACGGTTTTGGCCGTGGGTCAGTCATTGGTGTGGGGTTGGATTTCTTTGGGTGGGCCGCACAGCCCTCCGATGTGTGCTCGCCAGAGTAGCCTGGACTGGCCATTAGGTTACCGAGATGAGATCCGTCTAGACCCTTGTGATAGACCCATTGATGCTGGTGCGGTTTGCCCTGGGTTCCTCCTAATGCAAGACAACTGCTAGAACTCCATGGTGGCTGGGTGTCGTCAAGCAGTTTCTGCAAGAGAAGGCATTGATGCTATGGACTGGTCCCGCCCGTTCCGCCAGACCTGGCAAGTCCCATTGAAGCACATCTGGGACATCATGTGTCTCGCTCCTCACCAACGCCCACGTTGCACCACAGACTGTCCAGGAGTTGGCGGATGCTTTAGTCCAGGTCTGGGAGGAGATCCCTCAGGAGACCATCCYCCACCTCATCAGGAGCATGCCCAGGCGTTGTAGGGAGGTCATACAGGCACGTGGAGGCCACACACACGACTGAGCCTCATTTTGACTTGTTTTAAGGACATTACATCAAAGTTGGATCAGCCTGTAGTGTGGTTTTCCACATTCATTTTGAGTGTGACTCCATATCCAGACCTCCATGGGTTGATAAATTTGATTTCCATTGATCATTTTTGTGTGATTTTGTTGTCAGCACATTCAACTATGTAAAGAAAACAGTATTTAATAAGAATAGTTCATTCATTCAGATCTAGGATGTGTTATTTTAGTGTTCCCTTTATGTTTTTGAGCAGTGTATATATGGGACCTTATTCAATGTTTCAAAGACATCTCTGATGAGAATAGGCMACCCGTCCTGTTGGGGGAGGACGCAGAGACCGGTGGGATAACCAAAGATATATATATATATATATCTTTGGATATCCCACCGGTCTCATTTTACCGCTGTCATCAAAACCCAAACTGTAGTATAGTTGGGGCTGAGCTTCGCCTCGGGGAGCAGGAAGACCCTCGTCTGAACTCCCAGAATGCTCTGTTTCCGGTAACCTCTGGAAACCTTCATCACCATATAAAGTGGCAGCACCACTGGGAGGAAATAAAATCAGATTATCTTGTGAAATGTTGATTGGCTCCAATTAGTGTTCCAGCATCTACACAACATGGGTCTCTCGTGGCCTTATTCATTATCATCAGGACAATTACTTACTCTTTTTTTGGGGGGAATTTAGCAGATGCTCTTATCCAGAGCGACTTACAGGATCAATTAGGTTTAAGTGCGTTGCTCAAGGGCACATCGACAGATTTTTCACCTCGTCTTCTTSGGGYTTCAAACCAACAACCTTTCTGTTACCGGCCCAACGCTCTTAACGACTAGGCTACCTGCCGCCCAGACGGTTTTAGGAGTGGCGCCTGCCAATGACAGGCTTGTATATCTATTTGACATTACTGGAAGGGGAGGAGGAGAGGAAGAGGAGAGGAAGAGGAGAGGAAGAGTGGATATTGCAAGGTGATTGCTGCACTACACTCGACTGTCATCAGCGTCTACAAGAATAGACAGTCAAAATGATCTCACAATGGGGAGGAATACAACAGCCATACTGTACTAAATTAGAAATACTCCTATTGACTGTTTCAGTCCCTCTCTCCTTTCTAAACACTTCCCTCGTCTGGCTTTTCAATTTGAGACACAATTTTCTGGATGAGATAGACCCCTTTGTCGAGCCAAATCATCCCAGCGCGGTGGTAGAAGAAATTGAATTTCCCATGAATATGTGATTGGCTGTGATGTCGTCTCAGTATTCACGCCGGCGTGCTAATCCACAAAACTGAACCACGGCCCTACGGCGCTTACACCGGTCAGCAGCTGCCGTCACACACGGGCCAGGGACCCCAGGACTCAACACTGCGTACACACACACGGGCCAGGGACCCCAGGACTCAACACTGCGTACACACACACGGGCCAGCCGGAAACCCAGGACCACAACTACGGCGTGACACACCGGGCCAGGACCCAGGACTCAACAGCGTCACCGGAGGCAGGACTCAACACTAAGCACACACACGGGACGGATGCGCAGTAATTGTTGTTTGGTGTGTGTGTGATTGAGGTAATGTGATTGTGTTTTGTGTATACCTGCTCATTGTGTTGGCATCAGTGTGTGGTGGTGTGTTGGTGTGTGTGTGGTTGTGTGTGTGGTGTCTGATGTATGGTTCAGTAATGTTGTTTTGCTATTTATGCTAGACTTTGAAGTCAATATAATATTAGGATTCTTACGGATTCTTGTTCAGAACCTGCTCATGTCCTCTCTCCACTCGATAGATGTTCATAGACCATTGTGAGCCACAGTCAATTGGATTCATAAGTTCTGCCTTGGCCTAATGTCTAATCATCTATTTCTAATCCTCAATGCTAAGTCGTCTCTGAGTTTGCTCACAATGGCAGCGTTGGCGGTCTCACTGAGCACGTGCAACCACTTTCTAGTAGCACTGTGCACTTGCAGAAACTGAATATCGCTTCTCAGATGTATTTTAAGGTAAACCGTAATGAGTGGTACTGCAAGGAGCTGTAATGCTCTGGGTCTCTGTCTCCCATGTCAGACCAATGCTACATAGTAATGAGTCACTGTTCTCTTCTCCTCTCTCTCTGCATCCTCTTCTGCCTCTCTCTCTCTTACCTCGATCTCTCTCTCCGTCTCTCTTCTCTCTCTCACTCTCTCTCTCTAATCCACTCTCTCTACTCTACTCTCTCTCTCTCTCGTTCTCTCTCTCTCTATCCTCTTCTCCCTCGCCTCTCTCTCCTTCTGCTGCTCTCCTACGTCTCTCTACCTTCTTCTCTCTCTCATCTTACCTCTCTCATCTCGTCTCAAATTCATTCTGCTTTTAGTCACGGTACCTGTACAACATACAGGGTTTCCTCAAAAATATGACATTATTGGTAACACGTACTCTAACAACATAATAGGCAAAACCATTAATGAAAAATAGGACGAGGAGGATGTTAGGTTGGTTGGTCTGTCAGAACACTGTCCCTCAGTCTTATGGCAGGTCAGCAAATGTAGGTGCGCTGCCAACACCACAGCTCTCTGCGTCCTCCCAACAGGACAGGAGGCGATAGTAACCTCATTCAGAGATGTCTTTGAAACCTGAAATAAGGGTTCTTCAAATTTGGGGAAATTAAGTCTCGTAGAATTGTTTTGTATATTTTTGACATTTTTGTCAGGACATGTAGCTCTGTCCTCAGGATTCGCTGTTGTGCAAGGTGGTTGCGATCAGGCCTGTTCCTTGCAAGATCTCTCATCTCTGCTCTCTC
>NW_019945959.1:24563-36843 GCF_002910315.2 Salvelinus sp. IW2-2015 | reverse complement strand
AGCTGAACAACATTACCCTAACTGACATCATTACCCTAACTGACAGCATCATTACCTAACTGACATCACATTACCTAACTGACAACATTACCCTAACTGACATCATTACCCTACACATTACCCTAAACTGACAACATTACCCTAACTGACATCATTACCCTAACTGACATCTATTACTCCTTATACTGACATCATTACGCCTGACACTTACTATGACATCATTACCACTAAACTGACAAAACAAATTTTAAAACTAAAATGACACCCTACTGACAACATTACCCTAACTGACAATCATTACCTACACTGACATCATTAACTCCTTACCCTAACATTGACATCATTACCCTAACTGACACTCACATTAACCTAACTGACATCTTACCCTAACTGACATCATTACCCTAACTGACAACAATTACCCTAACTTGACAACTTACCCTAATGCAATTACCCTAACTGACACATTACCCTAACTGACAAACATTACCCTAACTGACACATTACCCTACTGACAACATTACCCTAAACTGACACATTACCCTAACTGACATCATTACCCTAACTGACAAACATTACCCTAAACTGACATACATTACCCTAACTGACACAACATTACCTTGACATCAATTACTAACTGCACTATCATTACCCTAACTAACAACATTACCCTAACTGACATCATTACCCTAACTGACAACACATTACCCTAACTAACAACATTTACCCTAACTTGACATCATTACCCTAACTGAACAACATTACCCTAACTGACATCATTACCCTACTCACATCAACCATCACTAAACATTGTTGTGAGGGAGAGTAAGCATTATCTAGGGGCAGGAACAGTGTGTATCTGTGTGTAGTTTCCAAGAGAGAGAGAGAGAGTAATATTTGTCTAGCAGGAACAGTGTGTGTATGAGACTTATGATTTGAGAAATTCGCATAACAAGTTTTGCGCTCTGTTCCTTCGTCTCGTTGTGATGGGGCTGAAAATATTGTGACATGATGAGAGGACGTTGTGCAGCCTAGTTCTCAATGTAATCTGTTCTTTACTATATGTAACATGGAGTTTAGTTTAGAACGGACCCACTGTGAAATGTTCAGGAAACAAGAGATCAACACAGGCTCCTCACTTTCTATTAGTCAATTGGGTTTTGGCTGCTACTGGTTTAATTAGCAGGTAGCATGTGGTTAAATATGTAGCAGCTGGGAACCTCTGTTTTCAGTGGCACCCATCAACACTGCTTGATTCGCATATAGAAAATGTTGGGAACACATTTCCTCCCTAAATCACCGACTTGTCTGGGAAGACGCATGCCTTCGCCTAATGCGGGCAGGTGTATTTCCGCCAGGTCTCTGTTATGCCATGGGGCTCTCCTACCCTGTTTCCTGCCAGTACTCTGTATGCCATGGGCTCTCCTACCGTGTTCTCTGCAGGCTAACCCAGTATCTGTATGCCATGTCTCTCCTACCCTGTTCCTGCCCAGTACTCTGTATGCCTGCGGCTCTCCTACCGTGTTCCTGCCCCCAGTACTTGTAAGCCATGCGTGCTCTCCTACCCTGTTCCTGCGCAGAACTCTGCTATTGCCATGGGCTCTCCTACCCTGTTCCCTGGCAGCTACCTCTCTGTAATGCATGGGGCTCTCCAACCCTGTCTGTATCTACCCAGTACTCTGGTATGCCATGGGCTCTCAACCCTGTTCCTGTAAGCTACCCAGTATTCCTGTATGCCCATGGGGCTCTCAACCCTTGTTCTGCAGCTACCCAGTACTTCTGGTATGGCCATGGGCTCTTCCAACCCTGTTCTGTCAGCACCCGAGTACTCTGTAATGGCAATGGAGCTCTCCAACCCGTGTTCCTGGCAGCTACCCAGTACTCTGACTATGCCAATGGCTCCTCAACCCTGTTCTGGCAGCTCCCAGTACTCTGGTATGCCATGGTCTCTCGCCCTGTTCCTGTAGCTACCCAGCTACTCTGTATGCCATGGGCTCTCCACCTGTTCTGGCACGCTACCCATACTCTGTATGCCATGGGCTCTCAACCCCTGTTCCTGCAGCTTACCCAGTACTCTGTATTGCGCATGGGCTCTCCAGGCCCTGTATCCTGCAGCTCACCCAGTACTCTGTATATCCATGGGCTCCTCCAGCCCTGTTCCTGCAGTACCCAGTTACTCTGAATGCCATGGTCTCTCCCAACCGTTCCTGCAGCTACCGCCAGTACTTGTATGGCCATAGGACTCTCCAGCCCTGGTACCTGCAGCTACCCCAGGTACTCATGTATGCCATGGTCTTGCTCCAACCTGTTCTCTGCAGCTACCCAGTACTCTGTGTGTCATGGGCTCTCCAACCCTGTTTCCTACAGCTACCCAGTTACTCTGTAATCCAATGGTCTCTTCCAACCCTGTTCCTGGCAGCTACCCAGTAACTCTGTATTGCCATGGGCTCTCCCCAACCTGTTCCTGGCAGACTACCCAAGTACTCTGTATGCCATGGTTCCTCGCAACCCTCGTTCTGTAGCTACCCCAGTACTTCTGATATGCCATGGACTCTCCAGTCCACCTCCGTCTCGTATGCCTGGGCTTCACCGTCTGAGCTCCAGTACTCTGTATGCCATGGGCTCTCAAACCCTGTTCCTGGGGCAGCTCACCCAGTAACTCTGTATGCCATGGGCTCTCCAACCTGTTCTGGCAGCTACCGTACTTCTGTATGGCCATGGCTCTCTCCAACCCTGTTCCTGCAGCTACCAACAGTATCTGTTATGCCATGGGCATTCTCCAAACCCTGTCCTAGCACGCTACGCAAGTACTCTGTATTGCCATGGGCATCTCAAACCTGTTCGCATGAACCTACAGTACTCTGATATGCAATGGGCATACTCACAACCCTAGTTTCCTCCTGTAGCTCCAAGATACCTCTGAATATGACATGGGCTCTCCAACCTAGTATCCATGGCAGCATAACCCAGTACTCTAGTAATGCCATGGGACATCATCACAACCACTGTTACAGTACAAGCTACCAATACTCTGTATGCCAATGGGCTCTCCAACCCTGTTCCTGCCGCAGATTACTATGTATGCCATGAGGTCTCCCAACCGCTGTTCATGCAGTCCCGCAGTACTCCTGTATGGCCATGGGCTCTCCAACCCTGTTCCTGGGCAGCTACCAGTAAGCTCTGTATGCCATGGGCTCTCTCTCCACCCTGTCCTGCAGCTAACCCAAGTACTCTGTATGCGCATGGGCTCTTCCAACCGCTGTTCATAGCAGCTACCCCGGTTACTCTGTAAGTGCCATGGGGCTCTCCAACCCTGTTCCTAACAGCTACCCAGTGATTATTTGGGAAACCAAGTGAAATCTGTTCGGAGTAACATCGATAGTAAACAATGTTTTCACAACAAAAGCATATTGAATTAAGCTGTTTGACAGGCCCCTCTGGCACGCTTGAGAAAGGACTGACAGGAGAGAGAGGGAAGAGATGGAGAAAACACAGTGGTGAGAAAGGGACTGAGGAGAGAGAGGGAAGAGATGGAGAAAACACAGTGGTGAGATATTATCTAGCTAAAGGAAATGTGTAGACTATTAATGATGAAAGTATAAAAATGCCCTTTACTCCCGAGGCTGTTCAAATCAATACAAATTCACTATAATTGTAGGCCGACCAGTTGTAAGCCACCTTGCATAATCAATGAACCAACAGCATGACCGAGGCCTAAAATACAGTAACTCTGCCCAGGATAGAAGGCTCGGAGTGGTAGCGGTCAAAGGTAACCAGTCCACACCAGGATGGCATAATAATACTATCCAGCATTCAAAGGCCGTTTACTAGAAATGTGTTTTAAATGTTGGGGAGAATAGGAATGGACCAATTATGTACCAAGACATCTTAAAATCATTTTTTGAAAGGGTTTTTTCTGCCGTGCGTAAATATGCCAATAGGCTATGTATTGTTAAGGGCACAATCATTATTTTAATTCAGATGTTAATTTGGTCTTGGGCTCATATACAGTAGGCCTATAAATACAGTAGGCCTATAAATACAGTAGGCCTATTAATCAGCCTCTAATATACTTCTGAGTGCTTCTCCGAGCTAGCATGCCTAAGGTGGTGGCTAACCGCAGTAGCTAGCATGCTAGGTGGCTAACCGCAGTAGCTAGGCATGCTAAGGTGGCTAACCGGGGCGTAGCTAGGATGCTAGGTTGGCTAAGCCGCAGTAACTAGCAATGCTAGGTGGCTAACCGGCAGTAGCTAGCATGCTAGGTGGCTAACCGCAGTAGGCTAGCTTAACTAGGCTAACCGTACTGCAAACTATACAGTCTACTGCACACTGACGTTGAGTCTGCAATCCATCACATATACAAGCCCAACTTTAGTTGGGAAATAGAGCCTGAGTACCAGACCGTTAGGACTGTGATGGAGGGACAATCGAGCGCCTGAGTACGCAGGCCATTAGGACGCTGATGGAGGGAACATAAGAGCCCTGAGGTACCGGCCATTAGGACCTGATGGAGGGAGCAATAGAGCCCGTGAGTACCAGGTCATTAGGACGCTGATGGAGGGACAACAGAGCCCTGAGTAGCGAGTGCCAATTAGGACCTGATGGAGGGAACAATAGAGGCCCTGAGTACCAGGCCCATTAGGCACCTGTGGAGGGACTAATAGAGCCCTGAGTACCAGGCTCGTTAGGACCTGATGGAGGGACAATAGAGCCCCTAGTACCAGGCATTAGGACTGATGGAGGGACAATAAAGAACCTGAGTAACCAGGTCATTATGTCAGTTAGGGTAATGTTAGGGTGATGGTGGTAGAAGTCGTAGAGAGGGGATGTATTGAGAGATTGTTTAGAGAGGATGGATGGTGGGTGTTGTGTAGGTTGTCGCTCGGGTCGTTTTTTGATCCTCAGGGTTTGGCAAAGGTCAAAGGTTGCTGCCGCAACAAAGCCAAAGGCATCATGGGAAAATATCTGACTTGCACTGAAACAGAAAATAATGTTGAGAAGACAAACTTAATCATGATCATCTCTCGTCTCGATCATCTTCCTGATCAGTTTAATATAAAAGCCTTTCTGTCCTTGTTTGAGAGACTGTGTTCGACTTGACCCAGCGTTATTGATAACCAGCGTTATTGATAACCAGGGTTATTGATAACTAGCGTATTGATAACCAGCGTTATTAATAACCAGCGTTATTGATAACTAGCGTATTGATAACCAGGGTTATTAATAACCAGCGTTATTGATAACCAGGGTATTGATAACTAGCGTATTGATAACCAGGGTATTGATAACCAGGGTATTGATTACCAGGAGACTGAAGGAGTCACTGTGAGTGCAGTAAGCTCTGCACACAACACACATAACTTAACTAGTCCCCCATCCCACAACTAACTTAACTAGTTCCCCATTCCACAACTAACTTTACTAGTCAATAATCAGAGGGTCTAAACTAGTCAGGACGGGTCTAACCAGAGGATTTTCTTTAAACTCGTCTACGTTAAAGTCCTGTGTGTCCTGCGTGTGAGAGCTCTGTCAATATGAAGTGTTATCAGGGATGTCATTCTGAAAGGACAATCTCAGAGATACCTTACGAGGTCAACAATTAATAAGGTTTTCTGACTGAACTCAACGGTGATATTATAGATATGAGTTATTTAAATCCTCCACATCCGGTCCGTTGTAGAAAAAGACGAACCATTCATCTCCACGGCGCCGTAGTTACACAGTATGGCCACCAATCGGAAGGGTGCGTATATAAAACATGTTTATTCCCAAAAGGATCAATCATGGTGATTTKTTAAATCGTTTCTGTGGCTCTGGTGTTTTTATATCAATGTGATGATTGWTTACTGAAGTCATGACGTGTGGTTTTCATTTGTGATGAGTTTAGTAACTGAAGATCTGTTTGGTTAAGTGGAGTGGAAAAACGTGATTACATTTTTTTGGGGTCCAACTATCGATATCCTACATATTCATTGATCGATCCCCTGGTAGATCATCAATAACATCCATTTAGTTAGTGCATGAGTAATTTATTGGAATATAAATATATTATTTTTGAGTAATAAACACCMGACAAACAAGCAATAGTACTCTTCAGAGGTTATAGCCACTGAGCTATGGTTATAACTGGTTACAAGGGCCCTAAGGAGCGTCGTAGGCAAGTTATTAGCGGTCGTAGCATATGTGGTCAGTGAGGTGTGTTTTGAGAATCGCTGTACTGTATTTTGATAAAGTTTGTATTCTGGTAGGTGGGTGTGGCGCCCCCTGGTGGCCAGGGAGGGCAAAGKCTGCATGTCCATTCTGATGTTTCTAGTGTATTTAATAAACATTTTACAACCTCAACCTACTACTCCTGTTTGCCTGTATTAAAGATGTTATAGGAAGCCTTACCCCTCTGTGGTATTGATATAATGCATAACCCTCAGCTGTATGTTAGACCTATTTAATCCGAGTGTACAAAACATTACCACCTAATATTCAGTTGCACCTCAGAACAGCCTCAGTTTGTCGTTGCATGGACTCTACAAGGTGTTGAAAGCGTTCCACAGGGATGCTGGTCCATGTTGACTCCAAGGCTTCCCACAGTTGTGTCAAGTTGGCTGGATGTCCTTTGGGTGGTGGACCATTCTTGATTGACACAGGAAACTGTTGAGTGTGGAAAAACCCAGCAGCGTTGCAGTTCTTGACACTCAAACCGGTGGGCCTGGAATCTACGACAATACCCCCATTCACCCTCAATGGCACACATGCACATTCCGTTTATCAAAAGTCTCTTAATAAAATCCTTCTGTAACCCGTCTCCTCTCCATCTATACTGATTGAACTGGATTTAACAGGTGACATAAACACGGGATCATAGCTTTCACCCGGTCAGTCTCATTCAAATAAATACGTCAGATTGTGTCATGTACAGCAGCACAGAATACACAGAGAAAACATCGTTCATTTTCAGAACCATAAAAATGTTATTATAAAAAGTCAGATTCTACATATGGGTTTCAGGACACATTTTTCAATTAAAAAAATAAAACAGTGTGTTTTTAAAGCAGGCTGTTACAACACGTGATAATATTGAGGAGCCTGAACAAGCCCTGGCCCACACACAACCCCGGGAACAACATCCTCCTAGAGATCCAGCCCTCAACAGAGCTCTGCTATTGGACATGTTGGCCCACAGCAACTGTTACCAGGGTTACAGATGTTTAAGATGATTAGTAATCATTTACGGTAATATAAGTCCCCTACGGGTTGTGTCTGGTCCAGCCCAGCTCTAACTAACCTTTGACCCCTGACCTAGGGCCAGTCCTCCAGGGTCACRGACAGGCACACACACACACACAACCTTTCAACCAATCAGATTCCTCCTCTGGAACCGGGTGTGTTTTAGCTAGCCGTGACCCCGGGTGGGTGGAGTTTACACTTTTAGGTCTCAAAATGTGAAAACTAAACCAACCCGGTGTGCAGGGGGGCGAGGTAAAACAAACATACTGATCCAATAGGCTGGAACACAACACCAACAGCTCTACTCGTCATCATCATCATCCTCTTCGTCGTCATCGTCCTCCAGGTCATCGTCGTCGTCGTCATCGTCGTCTCCGCCACCGGCCGCGGCGTGGGGRATCACACCAGACGAGCCACCGGGACCGGGTCGCATCGGCGCCCGCTTWACGTTCGCACCGGAGCGGTATGCAGCCATATCCTACACACACACACAGAGAGAGAGACACAGAGAGAGAAAGAGATCACTTGGAATGAGATGTTGGATGAGRAGGGGTCCACATTCTGTCTAACAGGTCGTCTAACAGGTCCCAGCTGTGGTGAAGGAATGCCTGTTCTTGTGTAGGGCACAAACACCGTATAGGCTACGGCCTACCGTACAACCGTAAAAAGCAATTTAAAGGTGTGTTACTAACAGCTGACTGAAGGGACGACCGGGAGTCGGTGCAGCTCAGTTTCTGCCGTAACAGGGACTCTTAAAACATGAAACTTTGTATATACAAGTCTTCGCTTGCCTCGGCAACACCCCCTACACACACAGAGAACAGGCTTGGAACCTGTAACCCTGGTAATGTGACTGGTAAATAGAATGAATAGAACAGGCTTGGAACCTGTAACCCTGGTAATATGACTGGAAATAGAATGAATAGAACAGGCTTGAACCTGTAACCCTGGTAATATGACTGGTAAATAGAATGAATAGAACAGGCTTGGAACCTGTAACCCTGGTAATATGACTGGTAAATAGAATGAATAGAACAGGCTTGGAACCTGTAACCCTGGTAATATGACTGGTAAATAGAATGAATAGAACAGGCTTGAACCTGTAACCCTGGTAATATGACTGGTAAATAGAATGAATAGAACAGGCTTGGAACCTGTAACCCTGGTAATATGACTGGTAAATAGAATAAAGAGAACAGCTTGGAACCTGTAACCCTGGTAATATGACTGGTAAATAGAATGAATAGAACAGGCTTGGAAAACTGTAACCCTGTAATATGACTGGTAAATAGAATGAATAGAACAGGCTTGGAACCTGTAACCCTGGTAATATGACTGGGAAATAGAATGAATAGAACAGGCTTGAACTCTAACCTGGTAATATGACTGGTAAATAGAATGAATAAACAGCTTGGAACCTGTAACCCTGTAATATGACTGGTAAATAGAATGAATAGAACAGGCTGGGAACCTCTAACCCTGGTAATTTGACTGTAAATAGAATGAATAGAACAGGCCGGAACCTCTAACCCTGTAATATGACTGGTAAATAAATGAATAGAACAGGCTTGAACCTGTAACCCTGGTAATATGACTGGTAAATAGAATGAATAGAACAGGCTTGAACCTCTAACCCTGGTAATATGACTGGTAAATAGAATGAATAGAAACAGGCTTGGAACCTGTAACCCTGGTAATATGACTGGTAAATAGAATGAATAGAACAGCTTGAACCTCTAACCCTGGTAATTTGACTGGTAAATAGAATGAATAGAACAGGCTTGGAACCTGTAACCCTGTAATATGACTGGTAAATAGAATGAATAAACAGGCTTGAACATTAACCCTGGTATAATGACTGGTAATAGAATGAATAGAAACAGCTTTGAACATCAACCCTGGTAATATGACTGGTAAATAGAATGAATAGAACAGGCTTGACACTATAACCCTGGTAATATGACTGTAATAGAATGAATAGAACAGCATGCTTGAACCTCTAACCCTGGTAATAATGACTGTAAATTAAATGAAAGAAACAGGCTGAACCTATAACCCTTAATAGACTGGTAAACTCATGAGTACAATGCTGCCTGGTATTGTGATGTAATCATTTCCAAGGTAATGTAGAATGTTATTCAAATTATGTTAACTGATGTGACTCATGAAATGTCTTTTGTAATATTCGTTGAGTTGATATTAACAAATCAGAGCACAGACTGCTGGTACACTTCTGCTTTGCTCTACAATACAGCCCAGTCACTGATTATTCATTGAGTTGACCAGCTGTTGTTGTTTTACAGCAGTAAGCACTCCTGACCTTTCGTATTTCTCCCTCAGTCGGAGAGCCTTCTCTTCAAACGCTGTTTCTGGGTTGGAGTCTGTTGACCCCACATGATTCCAGCTTCTTAGCGCACTCTCCTATAGAACAGCTGGAGACAACAATATATACATTATTATATACTACCTCCTATAGAACAGCCTGGAACAAACAATATATACATTATATATATATACCTCCTATAGAACAGCCTGGAGACAACAATATATACATTATATATATACTACCTCCTATAGAACAGCCTGAGACAATAATATATACATTATAATAACTACCTCCTATAGAACAGCCTGGAGACAACAATATATACATTATATACTATATCACCTCCTATAGAACAGCCTGGAGACAATAATATATACATATATATATACTACCTCCTATAGAAACAGCCTGGAGACAAACAATATATACATTAATATATACTACCTCTATAGAACAGCCTGGAGACAAAATATATACATTATATATATACTACCTCCTATAGAACAGCCTGGAGACAACAATATATACATTATAATATATACTACCTCCTATAGAACAGCCTGAGACAACAAATATATACATTATATATACTACCTCCTATAGAACAGCCTGAGACAACATATATACATATATATATATACTACCTCCTATAGAACAGCCTGGAGACAATAATATATACATTATATATATACTACCTCCTATAGAACAGCCTGGAGACAACAATATATACATTATATATATACTACCTCCTATAGAACAGCCTGGAACAATAATATATACATTATATATATACTACCTCCTATAGAACAGCCTGGAGACAAACAATATATACATTATATATATATACCTCCTATAGAACAGCCTGGAGACAATAATATATACATTATATATATACTACCTCCTATAGAACAGCCTGGAGACAATAATATATACATTATATATATACTACTCCTATAGAACAGCCTGGAACAATAATATATACATTAATATATACTACCTCCTATTAGAACAGCCTGGAGACAACAATATATACATTATATATATACTACCTCCTATAGAACAGCCTGGAGACAACAATATATACATATATAATATACTACCTCCTATAGAACAGCCTGGAGACAACAATATATCACTACCTCTAGAACAGCCTGGAGACAATAATATATACATATATACACTGCTCAAAAAAAATAAAGGGAACACTAAAATAACACATCCTAGATCTGAATGAAAAAAATTTCTTATTAAATACTTTTTCTTTACATAGTTGAATGTGCTGACAACAAAATCACACAAAAATGATCAATGGAAATCAAATGTATCAACCCATGGAGGTCTGGATTTGGAGTCACACTCAAAATTAAAGTGGAAAACCACACTACGGGCTGATCCAACTTTGATGTAATGTCCTTAAAACAAGTCAAGATGAGGCTCAGTAGTGTGTGCTCCACGTGCCTGTATGACCTCCCTACAACGCCTGGCATGCTCCTTGATGAGGTGGCGGATGCGTCCTGAGGGATCTCCTCCAGACCTGGACTAAAGCATCCGCCAACTCCTGGACAGTCTGTGGTGCAACGTGGCGTTGGTGGATGGAGCAGAACATGATGTCCCAGATGTGCTCAATTGGATTCAGGTCTGGGAACGGGCGGGCCAGTACATAGCATCAATGCCTTCCTCTTGCAGGAACTGCTGACACACTCCAGCCACATGAGGTCTAGCATTGTCTTGCATTAGGAGGAACCCAGGGCCAACCGCACCAGCAAATGGTCTCACAAGGGGTCTGAGGATCTCATCTCGGTACCTAATGGCAGTCAGGCTACCTCTGCGAGCACTAGGAGGGCTGTGCGGCCCCCCAAAGAAATGCCACCCCACACCATGACTGACCCACTGCCAAACCGGTCATGCTGGAGGATGTTGCAGGCAGCAGAACGTTCTCCACGGCGTCTCCAGACTCTGTCACGTCTGTCACATGTGCTCAGTGTGAACCTGCTTTCATCTGTGAAGAGCACAGGGCGCCAGTGGCGAATTTTCCAATCTTGGTGTTCTCTGGCAAATGCCAAACGTCCTGCACGGCGTTTGGCTGTAAGCACAACCCCCACCTGTGGACGTCGGGCCTCATACCACCCTCATGGAGTCTGTTTCTGACCGTTTGAGCAGAAACATGCACATTTGTGGCCTGCCGGAGGTCATTTAGCAGGGCTCTGGCAGTGCTCCTCCTTGCACAAAGGCGGAGGTACGGTCCTGCTGCTGGGTTGTTCCCTCCTGCGGCCTCCTCCACGTCTCCTGATGTACTGGCCTGTCTCCTGGTAGCGCCCTCCATGCTCTGGACACTACGCTGACAACACAGCAACCTTCTTGCCACAGCTCGCATTGATGTGCCATCCTGGATGAGCTGCACTACCTGAGCCACTTGTGTGGTTGTAACCCGTCTCATGCTACCACTAGAGTGAAAGCACCCCAGCATTCAAAAGTGACCAAAACATCAGCCAGGAAGCATTGGAACTGAGAAGTGGTCTGTGGTCACCACCTGCAGAACCACTCCTTTATTGGGGGTGTCTTGCTAATTGCCTATAATTTCCACCTGTTGTCTATTCCATTTGCACAACAGCATGTGAAATGTATTGTCAATCAGTGTTGCTTCCTAAGTGGACAGTTTGATTTCACAGAAGTGTGATTGACTTGAGTTACATTGTGTTGTTTAAGTGTTCCCTTTATTTTTTGAGCAGGTAG
>NW_019945959.1:17032-22747 GCF_002910315.2 Salvelinus sp. IW2-2015 | reverse complement strand
AACCGGCGGCTACGGCCTACCGTACAACCGCCGGCTACGGGACCTACCGTACAAACCGCCGGCTACGGCCTACCGTACATCCGACCGGCTACGGATGAAGACAGCCCTCAAAATAACATATGAACGTCAGAACTATTTTTCTAAAAGGCAATTTAAAGTGTGTGGTACTAACAGCTGACTGAAGGGACGACGGAGTCGGTGCAGCTCAGTTTCTGCCGTAACAGGGACTCTTAAAACATGAAACTTTGTAGTATACAAGTCTTCGCTTGCCTCGGCAACACCCCTACACACACAGAGAGAACAGGCTTGGAACCTGTAACCCTGGTAATGTGACTGGTAAATAGAATGAATAGAACAGGCTTGGAACCTGTAACCCTGGTAATATGACTGGTAAATAGAATGAATAGAACAGGCTTGAACCTGTAACCCTGGTAATATGACTGGTAAATAGAATGAATAGAACAGGCTTGGAACCTGTAACCCTGGTAATATGACTGGTAAATAGAATGAATAGAACAGGCTTGGAACCTGTACCCTGGTATATGACTGGTAAATAGAATGAATTAGAACAGGCTTGGAACCTGTAACCCTCGGTAATATATACTACCTCCTATAGAACAGCCTGGAGACAATAATATATACATTATATATATACTACATTTACATTTACATTTAAGTCATTTAGCAGACGCTCTTATCCAGAGCGACTTACAAATTGGAAAGTTCATACATATTCATCCTGGTCCCCCCGTGGGGAATGAACCCACAACCCTAGCGTTGCAAGCGCCATGCTCTACCAACTGAGCCACACGGGACCGTGTGGTCCCGTGTGGAACAGCCTGGAGACAACAATATATACATTATATATATACACTACTACCACCACCACCTCCAGGCTGTTCTATATAATACTAGAGGTCGACCAATTAATCGGAATGGCCGATTTCAAGTTTTCATAACAATCGGTAATCGGCCTTGTTGGACGCCGATTGTGGCCGATTACATTGCACTCCACGAGGAGACTGCGTGGCAGGCTGACCACCTGTTACGCGAGGGCAGCAAGGAGCCAAGGAGAGTTGCTAGCTAGCATTAAACGTATCTTACAAAAATCAGTCTTAACATAATCACTAGTTAACTGCACATGGGTGATGATATTACTAGTTTAACTAGCTTGTCCTGCGTTGCATATAATCAATGCGGTGTCTGAAACGGTCACTTCTCTTGCGTTCTGTGCAAGCAGACTCAGGGTATATGCAGCAGTTTGGGCCGCCTGGCTCGTTGTGAACTGTGTGAAGACCATTTCTTCCTAACAAAGACCGTAACTAACTTGCCAGAATTGTACATAATTATGACATAACATTGAAGGTTGTGCAATGTAACAGCAATATTTAGACTTATGGATGCCACCCGTTAGATAAAATACGAACGGTTCCGTATTTCACTGAAATAATAAATATGTTATTTAGTTTTTGTTTTCTAAATGATAGTTTCCAGATTTGACCATATTAATGACTTAACGCTCGTATTTATGTGTTTATTATATTATAATTAAGTCTATGATTTGATATTTGATAGAGCAGTCTGACTGAGTGGTGGTAGGCAGCAGCAGGTTCGTAAGCATTCATTCAAACAGCACTTTAGTGTGTCTGCCAGCAGCTCTTCACAATGCTTCAAGCACAGCGCTGTTTATGACCTCAAGCCTATCAACTCCCGAGATTAGGTGGCAATACTATAGTATCTATAAGAACATCCAATAGTCAAAGGTATATGAAATACAAATGGTAGGAAGAAATAGTCCTATATTTCCATAATAACCACAACCTTAAAACTTCTACCTGAGAAATGAAGTACTTAAGTGTGTTATGAAGTCAGGAAACTCAGACCATTGCGATACCTTCATATCGTTTCTACACATTGTTCCTTAGAGCGAAATGATACATTGTGAGACAATCGGTTATAAGATCTTTATACATTGAGCGACTAGAACAAGGCTTGGACACCGTCGTGGAACCCACTGAGTAATTGACCGCACTGTTATACTGAATACTTCTCCAAGCACTTCGTATTTGTGTTGGACGATATAGATAACCAGAAACAATGCGTGGGAACCACAAATCTTAAAAACTATCCTAGCTATTGTAATATTGAGACCTAAATTGAGTTTTATATTTATGAAATTGAATTATTTATTTAAAACGAGCTATGCTAAGAATAAACTCAAATGCAACCCTTTTCATTGTGTCAATTCATTATGTATATCGGTGTTAAGTGGCATTATATATAAGAGAAAATATATGAATAATGAAACAGTCTCACACTATAAGATATCTACTATATTCGAATATTTTATTGACCTCCGGGTACAAAAGACAATAATCGCATGAATGTATATACGACAGGCTTCTTGTGTATGACCTCGAGCCCTCATTCCGTTAATATAATTCTGACTGGGGTATCGAATGAGTTAAAAAATCATGATAAAGAAACAGGCTCGGTGGCCGAACCTCTAACCCTATGAATAACCACCTTATCCCATTATATATACACACACTACTTTACTAGCAACAACTAGAGACGGAGTAAATACAGCTACTGAGCGAGTTAAAAATAAGACGTCCTACGACTAATCATCTGAGCAGCATAGGTCTTTGCACACTACACTAAATACTACACATGGATCATTAATGTTGATCTAGATAAAAATATATAGTTAGAGTGATAAATACAAACAAGAGACTTCGAAATCCCATATGCTAGAGACACACTAAAAGGCTTAGAATCTACCTGTTGCTAAACAAGACTAAGATGATGTGAGAGGACTATAAGACCAAGATGGCTTGGAACAATAAATAACTCTGCGGTTGGTGTCACTTATGCACTTGGGCTACTGAACATGAGAACTGAATAGAACAGGCTTTTGAATATCTCACATCGCACGTACATTTGAATACAATTATGAACTTTTCTTCTGGTTACATGATATAGAATCTGAAGTACACCAATATGAGACCAACGCATGTGGAACCCTGCTTAATAACCCTACTAATAAGCCAAACGAGGATAAATATGACCAGTCTTGTCATCGTATAAGTAGATTAATTAAGTATAACGACACGGCTATGGTAGAGCTCATCATTCAACACGGGCCCTCAGGCGTGCGAAAAGTAATGGTGAATCTTCTTATGATGCTATAAGACTTGTATAAACCTCTTCTATTGCAGCCAACATAGACACATGCGCACATCCAATATGCGGATATGTTCCCTGCTTAGTTTATAACGACTATGCAGACGTACCTAGTCGCCACACTGGTAACTCATGAGTACAATGGCTTGCCTGGGTATTGTGATGTAATCATTTGTCCACGATGAGCATGGGATGAGTATATTGTTGGTACACTCAAAATTCTCTCTTATTAGTATAAACAATCTTGTATTTCTTGGAGTCTCTATTCGTAATATAGCTTGCATGTGATTTAATGCATCATATGTCGAGTGAGAACATCACGACATCTATGAGGTCATGCCTACTTATGTGGCGAGTGCGTGCAATGCGGCTGTCTTGAGGTGAGGTGAACTCGTTGACTCGGCCCACCCAGAAGGCGTATTTGCTGAAGCCATTCCTGTTGTTGATTTACTCTGGTGTTTGCGGTCTTGTATGTATCCCCTGCATATCGTGCTTATTCCCCCACTTTGCGTGGGTTGGCATCTTTCTACTATTATCAGGATACAGCCCAGTCTCCACTGGACGTGGGAGTCCGATGAGTGACATAGGTGTGTGTTCTAATATGTCATCTCTCCTGCAAAATGTCTTGATAAACTGGAATTTACTCAATGTCCCGCTTATGTAGCATATGCGTATCTCAGCAAGCTGCTAGCCCAGGCCCTTGACGTATTCTCTAACCGTGCGATCGAGAGAACGCCTCTCAGTCTCTCTCTACAAACCATCGGCGATGTGCTTCCCTCTGCTTGCGAGCAGCATACTTTTACAGTTGGGATGAGGTTTTGATGTGTGTGGCCTGTGCCTTTTTTCTCCACACAGTCATCTGTGACCCCACTGACTTGCTAGTTGCCCTAGCTCTCTTTCCCTCATAGCCAACGACAACTCACTCCTTGTCCATGATGGTTATGACAACAGCCTGGAGACAACTACTGATCCACATGAATACATTATTTTATCACTAGATATAATACTCACTCGTGCGCGTGAGCTAAACAAGCTTTAACATCCAGCGCTGGGATGACTAGACCACTGATATTTGCAGCATAAACTCTATCAGACACGCCAGCAATGTTTTTTGTTGACAGCAGTATGAGTAGCTTTACTCACTCCGATATGGAACAGCGTCCTGGGTAGCACATACCCCAATAATGTGAACCCATTACTCTATGTTTATGAGCTATTATATACTAATCGTAAATACTCACTTACCTGCCTATCAACGAGAAGACAAGGACTCTGTTAGCCGATGATCAGAGATTTCTGTAAGTACTTTAAAGCTTGACACTACTAGGACATATTTCATTACTTAACTCACATACCTCCTTTATAAGACAATTCACATGGCCTGCGGGACCTATAGCTAAGCTTATCTTATTGTCAACAAGTTCATCTTTGCCAGCGACAGCTACCTAACTTACCTATAACTACCTCCGTGACGTAGAAAGACTATGCCTTGAGACATAATAATATCATACTGGACTGAATCGAAAATACTTCTAAAGGCCGTCATTTACTTAAGCCGTACTCATACATTTTGTATTGAACACAGCTCTTTGCGCAGACTCATTACAACCAATTAGTTATCAACAATTATTACCTATAATATTACCTAGTAGTCTCTCTGACCTAGCATAATGACTTACTTAGTCTCTTGTAGACAATACAGTACATCACATTACTATGAGTCCATAAGCTAGTTCCTCCCCTATGAGCAACAGCCGTCGGAAAGATCCATAGCTTCTTCGTGAAAGAAATATATAACAAACCATCACATTTTGCTGAGTGTGTTTTTATTAATATAAGTCACTTACCGCCTATAGACAGCCGGGAGGACGACAACACATACTATCACATAATCTTACGTCTCATTGATGATATTGGGACTCACTAGTGAGCGTACCTCCTTAAGCTTACTACACAAGCCTGAGTAGATCAGAGCGCATAATATAATTAGACCTTATCCTATAAATATCACTATACTACCTCGCGTGATTTACACAATCAAGCTCCTTGCAGACCCACCATAAAAACCTATACACTTATACGTGAATAGTTATTTAAAATATGATTTAAGTCAATTATTATGAACATAGCAACTCACTCAACAACTAGACAGAACCACACATATCTTAGGTAAGCCAGACCTGGTAATTGAGCGTACTGTACTAGTTATTGTGATGACCTACAAGTGATGAAGATCATGAATCAAATTCTTTTTGAGTACATGACCAATAATTATATGCAACCCGTCAACATCTAGACACAGCGCTGGGAGATCATATTCTCAAATAATAGAGGTTCACGATAATCTAATTTTTATCTATATGTCCAATTGTCTGTACTCTCACACGTCGACTCATGCTTCACTCTCACTAAGGCACCTAGAACAGCCTGGAGATAACATAGCCGATATATATACAACGCTATAACTTATATAACTATCTAAAAATATCACTATCTCTCATTCCTATAACATATCATATACTCTCCTCT
>NW_019945959.1:10529-13920 GCF_002910315.2 Salvelinus sp. IW2-2015 | reverse complement strand
GGGGATTCAGTCGTGCAACCTCTCGGTTACTAGTCCAACGCTCTGACCACTAGGCTACCAGCCACCCAACAAGTCAGTTTGTCTAATTTCTGCCCTGGTCAACTGTAATTGCTGTTATTGTGAAGTGGAAACATCTAGGAGCAACAACAGCTCCGCTGCAAAGTGGTTGGCCACACAAGCTTATAGAACGAGACCGCAGAGCGTAAAAATCGTCTGTRCTCGGTTGCAACACTCACTACAGAGTTCCAAACTGCCTCTAGACGCAATGTCAGCACAATAACTGTTTGTCGGGAGCTTCATGAAATTGATTTTCAAGACTAACATCACCATGCGCAATGCCAAGCGTCGGCTGGAGWGGTGTAAAGCTCGCCGCCATTGGACTGGAGCAGTGGAAACCTGTTCTCTGGAGTGATGAATCACGCTTCACCCTCTGGCAGTCCAACAGACTAATCTGGGTTAGAAGGCGCTACCMGKCCKAATGTATAGTGCCAACTGTAAAGTTTGGTGGAGGAGGAATAATGGTCTGGGGCTGTTTTTCATGGCGCTTTAGTTCCAGCGATGGGAAATCTACAGCATAAAATGACATTCTAGATGATTCTGTGCTTCTAACTTTGTGGCAACAGTTTGGAGAAGGCCCTTTCCTGTTTCAACATGACAATGCCCCCGCGCACAAAGCGAGGTTCATACATAAACGGTTTGTAGAGATCGGTGTGGAAGAACTTGACCGGCCTGCACAGAGCCCTGTCCTCAACCCCATCAAACACCTTTTGGGATGAATTGGAACACCGACTGCAAGACAGGCCTAATCGCCCAACATCAGTGCCCAACCTCACTAATGCTCTTATGGCTGAATTGAAGCAAGTCCCCGCAGCAATGTTCCAACATCTAGTGGAAAGCCTTCCCAGAAGAGTGNGGGAGTGGTGGACTGACGAACATCAAGGCTTTTAGAGATACTTTTGTAACCCTTTCCAGCTTTATCCAAGTCAACAATTCTTAATCTTAGGTCTTCTGAGATCTCTTTTGTTCGAGGCATGGTTCACATCAGGCAATGCTTCTTGTGAATAGAAAACTCACATTTTGTGAGTGTGTTTTATAGGGCAAAGCAGCTCTAACCAACATCTCCAATCTCGTCTCATTGATTGGACTCCAGGTTAGCTGACTCCAATTAGGCTAATGACTTATCCAAAACCTAAGGGTTCACATACTTTCCCCAACCTACACTGTGAATGTTTAAATGATGTAGTCAATATAGACAAGAAAAACACAACAAGAACACACATTTTTGTAAGCAGACTGTGTTTGTCTGTTGTTGTGACCTAGATGAAGATCAGATCAAATTTGATGACCAATTTATGCAGAAATCCAGGTTTTTCCAAAGGGTTCAGATACTATTTTCTTGCCATTGTATTTACACTACTGAACTCTCCTATAGAACAGCCTGGAGATAAATAAATATATACACACTACTACTAAAAATACACTCTCCTTCCATCATCAATCTACACACAACGACACCACAATACGACAAAGCAAAATTTGTTTTAATAGTAATAGTATCATCACTGTACCTGGGAACTCCTGTTTGACCGTAGGACGGAACTCTGCAGAGAACACAAAGAAGGCAGACCTGATGGGGGGAGGAGGAGGGTTAGAGAGAAGCAGGTCACGTGTGATGAGGGTTAGAGAGAAGCAGGTCACGTGTGATGAGGGTTAGAGAGAAGCAGGTCACGTGTGATGAGGGTTAGAGAGAAGCAGGTCACGAGTGATGAGGGTTAGAGAGAAGCAGGTCATGTGTGTGTGTGTGTAAATAGTCCCGTGTGTATGTGACACATGTTTAGAATACACACAAAAGTATGTGGACACCACTTCAAATGAGTGGATTCTGCTATTTCAGCCACACCCGTTGCTGACAGGTGTATAAAAATCAATCACACCGCCATGCAATCTCCATAGACAAAACACTGGCAGTATATGTCGCCTTTTTATTTTACCTTTATTTAACTTGGCAAGTCAGTTAAGAACCAATTCTTATTTTCAATGACGGTCTAGGAACAGTGGGTTAACTGCCAAAAAAAGGAGAGAGATCAAAGCGGAGGTTCATAAATAAATGGTTTGTAAGAGATCGGTGTGGAAGAACTTGACCGGCCTGCACAGAGCCCTGTCCTCAACCCCATCAAACACCTTTTGGGATGAATTGGAACACCGACTGCAAGACAGGCCTAATCGCCCAACATCAGTGCCAACCTCACTAATGCTCTTATGGCTGAATTGAAGCAAGTCCCCGCAGAATGTTCCAACATCTAGTGGAAAGCCTTCCCAGAAGAGTGGAGGCTGTTATAGCAGCAATGTTCAAACATCTAGTGGAAAGCCTTCCAGAAGAGTGGAGGCTGTTATAGCAGCAATGTTCAAACATCTAGTGAAAGCCTTCCCAGAAGAGTGGAGGCTGTTATAGCAGCAATGTTCCAACATCTAGTGGAAAGCCTTCCCAGAAGAGTGGAGGCTGTTATAGCAGCAATGTTCCAACATCTAGTGGAAAGCCTTCCAAGAAGAGTGGAGGCTGTTATAGCAGCAATGTTCCAATCTATGGAAAGCCTTCCCAGAAGAGTGGAGGCTGTTTAGTCAGCAATGTTCCAACATCTAGTGGAAAGCCTTCCCAGAAGAGTGGGAGGCCGACCAACTCCATATTAATGCCCACGATTTTGGAATGAGATGTTCAATGAGCAGGTGTCCACATACTTTTGGTAATGTAGTGTATGTACACCCCATTCTGTGTGTACAGTATAACGTGAGTGACTCACGGGGTCGTTTTGGAGCGTTGGGGTCCTTCTTCTTCCTCCACTCTTGGCCATCCCCTTTGGGGGACGTACCCCCTCATGTCCCTCTCATACCGCACCTTGTCGTTCTTCGCCATGTCCTCAAAACGACGCTTGTCATTCGCAGTCAGACCCTACACACAGTTATAAAACACACCACATTATAACATCTTTATCACACACACACTTGTTTGTAGCACCTTGTGTGTGTATATAGTGGTATAACACCCTGTGATGTGTGTTCATATTACCCTCCATCGCTCAGAACACTGCTTGGAGAACTCCGCGAAGTTGACCGACTGTTCGGGGTGTTTCCGCTTGTGTTCTTCGCGGCAGGTCTGGACGAAAAAGGCGTAGGCTGACGTTTTGCCCTTTGGCTTGTTAACGTCCCCTTTCACCATGGCGACACGACTGACTGAAACAGGGAGAAAATATATATATTTACGACATACATTTTTTTTTTTTTGCAAATTCATCACGCATCTAGCTAAAGTGGCTAACTAGCAGGCCCCACGTCAGATAAAACGTAAAAAAAAAGTACAAATGGATAGTTAGCTAACTATTGTAACGGGCAAACC
>NW_019945959.1:0-9317 GCF_002910315.2 Salvelinus sp. IW2-2015 | reverse complement strand
AAAGTTGGGCTTGTATATGTGATGGATTGCAGACCAGGCAGTGTGCAGTAGACTGTATAGTTTGCAGTACGGTTAGCCTAGTTAGCTAGCTACTGCGGTTAGCCACCTAGCATGCTAGCTCGTTGAGAACAATGGGGCCACCATTTGCTTCCCGCCTAACGCGCTGCTAGCTCATCCCACCACCCAGCGCTAGCATTTATGCTGAAGATGCTAACGTTGCTAGCCATCAGAATACATAGCTAGCTAACATAAAGCTAGTGTGAAACATTTTACAGTATAGTTATGAGTAATCCTAAAGCAAGGTTATTTTACATTAAAAAAAAAAAGATTTAACCATTTCACCAGTTTAGCAAGCTGGTTAACATTTACAGTGACTCGCTCTGAAGTTAGCTACAGTAACGTTACCTTTTTTTTTAAACATGCAAGGGAAACTAACATTTCTACAAATGTCAAGGTACATTTAAAAGATGTTACTACTAACGTCCAATGTCTTTCATTACTTACATTTACCGGTCAGATGAAGTTTGCAGAATGAGTCTCAGGTTGTTTATGTTGTTGTCGCTGCTGTGTGTTTCTCCGGAGAGGATAGTTGACTGAGCATCAAACTGGATGGAGCTAAGGCCCGCCCCTGGGCCGCGCCCCCATTGGCTGGTTACGTTCAGTCCAAKACAGGGGGGCGGAGACACAGCGCTGAGATGGGCGGAGACTCGTTTCTGATTGGCCAGCGTGCGTTCTTCGCTTCAGCCAGGATTTGGTCCGGAAGAACTCCCGGTAACCGAGCGCTGTTTGCTGGGCGGCAGATTTCGTGCGTTGTGAACGTAATGGGCACGCCGTAGTTCTACTATTATTGTTATTCAGATGATTTGAAGTTTTTTTTTTGTGCGAGTCTGTGATAGTTTATTACTAGCTGGTTGACAACGGTAGCATTAATGTCTYTCCGATCAGACCTTCAAAGAGGTTAATAGTTACGTGACTTGTCTTGTAGCTAAGGTGAAGATATGAGGCGATCCAGAACKGCATCAACGACACGAACCTAGAATGGAATCATTCATGGATAACTTCAGAGAGAGGAGTGAAGTGGTAAGTTACGTTGTCTGCTTTCGTTTTTTTGTTTGTTAGTTAAAATAGTTAGCTAGCTACATTCAAAACAAAATACTGTATTTTTACTCATTCACCACACCTTTCGTTCATATCTCCTATCTTGTAGGAACGGGAGTGGCTGCAAGAGCTATTCGTGTTCGTGAGGGACAATCTGTACCCGGTTCTCGGTCCATCCACCGGTAGTGTTTCCCCGGAACAGCTCTCTTTAGCCATGATACGGAGAGTGGAACGGGCGGTGGGGTCCTCGTGTGCCCGGTCTCTGCCGCTCAGTTACAGGTGACCAGTTGATGTTGTTTACCGGCTCTGGCGAAGGACTGCAGAATTAGGAGGTTTAGAAACCGTTCAACACTACTCCTAACCTTAACCTCCTGTCATTAGGAGGTTTAGAAACCATCAACACTACTCCTAACCTTTAGGAACCATCAACACTACTCCTAACCTTTAGAAACCATCAACACTACTCCTAACCTTAACCTCCTGTCTATTAAGGAGTTTGAAACAATCACATATCATAACCTTTAGAACCAATCAGCACTATCTAACCTTAACCTCTCTGTATTAGGAGGTTTAGAAACATCACACTCTATTAAACCTCTTGTTATTAGGAGGTTTAGAAACATCAACACTACTCTAACCTTAACCTCTGTCATTAGGAGGTTTAGAAACCATAACTATCCTAACCTTTAGAGAAACCATCAACATACTCCTAACCTTACCTCACTGTATTGGGAGGTTTAGAAACCATCAACACTACTCTAACTTAACCTCCGTATTAGGAGTTAGAAACCATCAACACTACCCTAACCTAACTCCTTCATGGGAGGTTAGAACCATCAACACTACTCTAACCTTTAACCTCCTGTCATTAGAGGTTTAAAACCATCAACACTACTCCTAACTTAACCTCCTGTCATTGGGAGGTTTAGAACCATCAACTACTTCTAACCTTAACCTCCTGTCATTAGGAGGTTTAGAACATCACACTATCCTTAACCTTAACCTCTGTCATTGGAGGTTTAGAACATCAACACTACTCCTAACCTAACCTCCTTGTCATTAGGGAGGTTTAGGAACCATCAACACTATCCTAACTTACCTCCTGTCATTGGGAGGTTTAGAACCATCAACACTACTCCTAACTTAACTCTCCTGTCATTAGGAGGTTTAGGAACATCAACTACTAACCTTTAAACCTCCTACTCTAATTTAGGAACCATCAACACTACTCCTAACCTTAACCTCTGTCTTGGGGTTTAGAACCATCAACACTACTCCTAACCTTTAGGAACATCAAACTACTCCTAATTTTAAACTATTCCTAATTTAGGAACATCAACACTACTATAACGCTTTAGAACCATCAACACTATTCCTGAACCTTTAGGAACCATCAACACTACTCCTAACCTTAACTCCTGTCTTAGGAGGTTAGAAACCATCAACACTACTCCTAACCTTTTAGGAGACCATCAACACTACTCCTACTTTAGGACCTCAACACTACACTCCTTAGGACATAACAGCTACTCCTACTTTAGGAACACATCAACACTACACTACCTTTAGAACATCACCATACTCTAACCTTAAGAAACATCAACAATGCTACTCTATTCTAGGAACCATCAAACTCCCTAACTTACCTACACTAGCTCCTATTTAGGAACATCAAACTATCCTAACCTTTAGGAACCATCAACACTACTACTAACCTTTAGGAACCATCAACACTACTACTAACCTTTAGAAACCATCAACACTACTCCTAACCTTTAGGAACCATCAACACTACTCCTAACCTTTAGGAACCATCAACACTACTCCTAACCTTTAGGAACCATCAACACTACTCCTAACCTTAACCTCCTCTTGTTGTTAGGCTCATCTCCGTATCCGAGCTGGTTACCTGGCAACGCACACCCTGCTGTAGCAACCTGACCTGGAGCACCGCTCAGCACAGAGAATGGGTCCGGGAGGCGGAGCAGGCTCTGCCCAATCACGAGGCTTTGCCGCGTGCCAACCTGTTGCTGATAGGCTGTCTCAGTGATGGGTGTGACCCAGAGTGGTCATGTGACGGAGCGTGGCGTGTGAGGGACGCCACCGGGACCGTGCACTGTGAGGTGAGAGTGTCTGTCTGTCTGTCTGTCTGTCTGTGTAAGAGAAGACAAGACATCCTTGAATTCACTCCTGTCGTTCTTTCTCTGATTGGTTAGCTACTGAGCCCCTCCCCTCTCTGGCTGGGCCTGCCCGTTCTCTTCCCCTGCTGGAACTACATCCCCCAGCCTGCACCGGGGAAGGACCAGGAAGTGGAGGAGAGGGGCTACCTGGAGCTGGTTGGCTGTCCCCTACCCCTGACCTCTGACCCTGAGATGACCTTTAACCCTGCAGGGGTCAACCTGAAGAGATCTGTGGGGGTCAGAGAAGCTGCAGGACTGATACAGCACAGGTCAGGATTTGTGTGTGGCGACACTGGCATACATGTATGGAGAATTGTGTTTGTGTAACTGTGTGTGTGTGTGTGTGTGTGCAGGGTGCGAGGCCTTCGTGTGAAGGTGTATGGGGAGGTTTCTGGAGTATATCCTCGACTGAACATCGCAGGGAAGTCCTTCTTCTGTCTCCGTCTGAGAGAGGGACGACACACACTACCATTCCATTGCTGCGTCACTGGTGAGGAGACAAACACTACCATTACTGGTCACAGTGACGAGAGAGAGGACACACGTACATTACTGGTCACGGTGAGCGATAGAGAGGACACACTACCATTACTGGTCACATGTGAGAGAGAGAGACACAACTACCCATTACTGGTCACAGTGGAGGAGAGAGACACACACTACCATTTTTACTGGTCACAGTGGGAGAGAGGACACTACCATTACTGGTCACATGAGGAGAGAAAGGACACACTACCATTACGGTCACAGTGAGGAGAGAGACAACACACTACCTTACTGTTCACAGTAGGAGAGAGAGTACACACTTACCATTTACTGTCACAGTGAGAGAGAGAGAGACACACTACCATTACTGAGTCACAGTGCAGGAGAGAGACACACCACGTACCATTACTGGTCACAGTGAGGAGGAGAGAGCACTACCATTACTGTCCAGTGAGGAGAGAGAGACACACTACCATTATGGTCACAGTGAGAGAGAGACACACTACTCCATTACTGGTTCACAGTGAGGAGAGAGGACAATCTCTACTGGTCACGTTGAGGAGAGAGACACACTCCTTACTTCACTGAGGAGAGAGGACACTACCATTACTGTCACAGTGAGGAGAGGGACCACTACCATACTGGCACAGTGAGGGGAGAGAGAGACACACTACCATTACTTGTCACGTTGAGGGAGAAGAGACACACTACATTACTGTCACAGTTGAGGAGGAGACACTACCATTACTGGTCAACAGTGAGAGAGAGAGACACATACCCATTACTGGTCACAGTGAGGAGATTAGAGACACACTACCATTACTGGTCACAGTGAGGAGAGAGAGACACACTACCCATTACTGGTCACAGTGAGGAGGAGACACACTACATTACTTGGTCACAGTGAGGAGAGAGACAAACTACCATTACTGGTCACAGTGAGGAGAAAGAGGACCACACACCATTCTTACTGGGTCACGGTGAGGGAAGAGACACTACATTTACTGGTCCACAGTGAGGGAGAGAGACACACTACCATACTTTTGTCACCAGTGAGGAGATAGAGGACCACTACCATGTACTGCGTCACAGTGAGAGAGAGACACACTACCGTTACTGGTCACAGTGAGGAGAGAGACACACTACCATTACTGGTCACAGTGAGGAGAGAGACACACTCCATACTGGTCAGTGAGGAGAGAGACACACTACCACTTACTGGATCACGGTGAGGAGGGAGAGAGACACTACCATTCTGGTCACAGTGGAGAGAGACACACTACCATTACTGGTCACAGTGAGGAGAGACACTACCATTTACTGGTCACGGTGAGGAGAGAGAGACACTACCATTACTGCGTCACAGGTGAGGAGAGAGACACACTCACCATTACTGGATCACAGTGAGGAGAAGACCACTAACCATTACTGGTCACAGTGAGGAGAGAGACACAATACCATTACTGGTCACAGTGAGGTGAGATACACACTACCATTACTGGTTCACAGTGAGGAGAGAGACACTAACGCATACTGGTCACGGTGAGGAGAGGGGACACCACTACCTTACTAGGTCAACAGTGAGGAGAGAGACACTAACCATTTACTGGTCACAGTGAGGAGAGACACACTACCGATTACTTGTCACGGTGAGGAAGAGAGACACTTACCATTACTGGTTCACGTGAGGAGAGGAGACCACACCTACCGATTTACTGGTCACAGTGAGGCAGAGAGACACTACCATTACTGGTCACAGTTGAGGAGGAGAGACACTACCATTACTGGTCCACCAGTGGAAGACACACTACCATTACTGCGGTCACGGTTTGAGGAGAGAGAACACTACCATACTGGTCACTGTGAGGAGGAAGACACACTACCATTACTGGTCACAGTGAGGAGAGAGGGACACTACCATTTACTGGTCACAGTGAGGAGGAGAGACACATACACCATAACTGGTCACAGTGGGAGAGAGAGACACCACTACATTACTGGTCACGGTGCAGGAGAGAGAGACACGACCTACTGGTCACAGTGAGGAGAGAGCCACACTACCATTACTGTCACATGAGGAGAGGACACCCTACCATTTACTGGTCACAGTGAGGAGAGAGACACACTACCTTTACTGGTCACAGTGAGGAGAGAGACACACTACCATTATGGTCACAGTGAGGAGAGAGACACACTACCATTAACTGTCACAGTGAGGATGAGAGAGACACACTTACCATTACTTGGTCACAGTGAGGAGGAGGGGACACACTACATTACTAGGTCACGGAGGAGAGAGATTACACACTACCATTACTGGTCACCAGTGAGGAGGAGAGACACACTACCATTACTGGTCACGTGTGAGGAGAGAGACACACTACCATTACTGGTCACGGTGAGGAGAGAACCACTACATTACTGGTCACGGTGAGGAGAGAGAGACACACTACCATTACTGGTCACGGTGAGGGAAGAGAGAGAACATTACCATTATTTGTCACAGGAGGAGAGAGGACACAATTACCATTACTGGTCACAGTGAGGAGGAGAACACACTACCATTACTGGTCACAGTGAGGAGAGAGAGATACTACTACCATTACTGTCACAGTGAGGAGAGAGACACACTACCTTACTGGTCACAGTGAGGAGAGAGACACAACTACCATTACTGGTCACAGTGAGGAGAGAGACCCACTACCATTACTTGGTCCACAGTGAGGAGAGAGCACACTGTACCATGTTACTGGTCCAAGTTGAGGAGAGAGCACACTACCATTACTGGTCACAGTGAGGAGAGGAAGAGACACACTACCATACTGGTCACCAGTGAGGATGAGAGAGACCACTACCATTACTGGTCACAGTGAGAGAGAGGACACCATACCATTACTGTCACATGAGGAGAGAGAACACTACCATTACTGTCACATGTGAGGAGAGACACACTACCATTATGTCACAGTGAGAGAGACACACTTACATTACTGTCACAGTGAGGAGAGAGGACACCGACCATTACTGGTCACAGTAGGAGAGACACACTACCATTTACTGGATCCACAGTGAGGAGCGAGACACTACCATACTGGAGTCACAGTGAGGAGAGAGAGACACACTACCATTTAACTGGGTCACAGTGAGGAGAGAGAGACACATGACCATTACTTTGGTACAGTGAGGAGCAGAGAGAACCACTACCATTACTGGTCACAGTGAGGAGGAGAGCCACACACTACCATTATGGTCACAGTGAGGAGAGAGAGGACAACTACCATTACTGGTCACAGTGAGGGAAGAGAGACACACTACCATTACTGGTCACAGTGAGGAGAGAGACACACTACCATTACTGTCACAGTGAGGATGAGAGAGACACTACCATTATGGTCACAGTAGAGAGAGACACCAAACTACCATTACTGGGTCACAGTGAGCGAGAGAGACACTACCATTACTGGTCACGGTTGAGGAGAGAGACACACTACCATTACTGGTCACAGTGAGGAGAAGAGACAATACCATTACTGGTCACAGTGAGGGAGAGACACCACTACCATTACTTGGTCACGGTTAGGAGAGAGGAGGACACTACATTACTGGTCACGGTGAGGAGATGAGACACACTACCATTAGCTGGTCACAGTTGAGGAGGAAGACTCTACCATTACTGTCACAGTGAAGGAGAGAGACACTACCATTACTGGTCACAGTGAGAGAGAACACTTACCATTTACCTGGTCACGGTGAGGAGAGAGAACACTACCATTACTCGGTCACCGGTGAGAGAGAGACACACTTACTAAACTACTGGTCAAGTGAGGAGAGAGACACTACCATTACTGGTCACAGTGAGGAGAGAGCACATAACCATTACTGCGTCACCACGTGAGGAGAGAGGAGAACACTACCATTAACTGGTTCACAGGTGAGAGAGAGGACATACCATTACTGGTCACATTGAGGAGAGAGGTACACGACTCATTATGGTCACAGTGAGGAAGAGGACACACTACCATTGTACTGGTCACAGTGAGGAGAGAGACACACTACCATTACTGGTCCACAGTGAGGAAGAGAGACACACTACCATTACTGTCACAGTGAGGAGAGAGACACACTACCATTCTGGTCACAGTGGGAGAGAGAACAGCCACTACCTTACTGGTCACAGTGAGAGAGAGAGACACACTTACCATTACTGGTCACAGTGAGGAGAGAGAGACACACTTCATTACTGGGTCACAGTGAGGAGAGCAGACACACTACCATTACTGGTCACCGGGTGAGGAGGAACACACTACCATTACTGGTCACGGTGAGGAGGAGACACACTAACATTACTGGTCACGGTGGGGAGAGAACACACTACCATTACTAAATGTACGGATGAGGAAGAGGACACATTACCATTACTGGTTTCACAGTGAGGAGAGAGTAGACCCATTACCTTCTGGTCACGTAAGGAAGAGAGAAGGAGAGACACGACTACCATTAATGGTCACAGTGTGAGGAGAGAGGAGATTTTACACTACCATTTACTGTCACAGTGAGAGAGAGCCACTACCATTACTGGTTCACAGTAGGAAGAGGACACACTACCATTACTGGTCACAGTGAGGAGAGCAGGACACACTACCATTATGGTCACAGTGAGGAGGAGAGACGCACTACCATTACTTGGTCACAGTGAAGGGGAGAGAGGACCTTACCATTACTGGTCACAGTGAGGAGAGAGAACACACTACCATTCTCGTCACAGTGAGGAGAGAGAGACACTACTTACTGGTCACCAGTGAGGAGAGGAACGCATACCATTATGCGTCACAGTGAGGAGAGAGAGACGACTACCAATTACTGGTCCACAGTGAGGAGAGACACACTTACCATTACTGGCACAGTGATGGAGAGACCACCACTACCATACTGGTCACAGTGAGGAGAGATGACACACGACCATTACTGGTCAAGTGAGGAGAGACACACTACATACTGGTCACAGTGAGGAGAGAGACAGCTACATTACTGGTCCACGTGGAGGAGAGAGAGACACACTACCATACTGGTCACAGTGAGGAGAGAGAACACACTTACCATTACTGCGTCACAGTTGAGAGAGAGAACCCACACTACCGATTACTGGTCACAGTGAGGAGAGAGACACACACTACATTAGCTGGTCACATGAGGAGAGAGGACCACACTTACCATTTACTGGTCACAGTGAGGATGAGAGAGACACACTACCATTTACTGGGTCCCAGTGAGCGAGAGAGACACACTACCATTCTGCTCCACAGTGAGGAGAGAGGGGACATACCATTACTGGTCACCGTGAGGGAGGAACCACACTACCATTACTGGTCACGTCTGAGGAAGAGAGAGACCATTACCATTACTGGTCACAATTGAGGAGAGAGAGACACCACATTACTGGCACAGGTGAGGAGAGAGATAGACACTACCATTACTGGTCACAGTGAGGAGAGAGGGACACACTACCGATTACTGGTCACAGTGAGGAGAGAGAACACACTGTACATTATAGCT